>NC_136482.1:60982879-60985379 GCF_053919585.1 Euprymna scolopes | reverse complement strand
TTTTATATAATTTTATTGCTAAATGTATACTTACGTATCACCGAAACAATCAAATGTCGACAAATGACCACCATCGATAGCATAAAAATTATATCGCTTAATACCGAGAAAAATATTTTTTCGTAAATTTAAATGTGATATTTATTTTCTGCATACACGATACCCTGTTCAAGTCCATATTTAAAAAGTGGTTGTTAATATGAACAGGGTGTAAAAAATGAGCAATACATTACATAACCCTAACCCTAACACTACGTACAAATTACACAATCATTTTATAATCTTTTACTGACACCCACCCGAAAACAAAACCGCCCGGAAAACTGGAATAGCTCAGAAATTCGGATTTACTTTTACGTAAAATTTAAATGCAAAACAGTAAATTATAAAAGAATCCATGTTTTAATTCCCTGCGTATTTAGCAGTGTGCCCATACGCGTGAATAAATAGAGTCTCACTATTCTTTAAAGGTATTAGTTTAAGACTAAAACTTAATTCTATTACAATGAATTTTTTTTTATATTATAAAATCATCAGCTTTATTTTATAAGAAAATATGTTTGTAAATACAAGTTAAAATAGAAATGAAATATGAGTAATACATCGTAAAATATATTTTTGATTTCTTGAAAATATTTTTACGAACAAAATTGCTTGAATTATTATCATGAAGCGTTTATTAATTAATTTTAGTTCATGACCTTTACACCTGCATATTGAGACTTATGGCACGTAAATATTGCATACGCGATAGGGGGTTCCAAAATAAAAGAACCGCTGCCGCCAAAAGGTGCCTTACGTAGATATGTGAAAATTACCAAAGTCTACTAACTCATTGGAGGTAATACTTTTTTCAGGTTTGTCAAAGATGATAGACGTGGCGAAAGCTAATATTTTATTTTTGTTCTTTTTTGGCACGAGTAAAATAAATTTACATCGTTTTTTATGTTGTTATGTATATATTTAAATATTCACTGGTAGTAAAATAAAATTAAATATTCGTCATTTCATCTTTAGTATTAATTATGTGAAATTTACTTCTACATTAATCGTTTTGGGAAACATAAATTAGAGAATTTCCCATTCCATTACTGATTCCGATACCCCGGAAAGTTCAGATTTTTCCGACCCCCGATTCCGATGCTGATTAGTCGTTTCAACGCTTATATATATATATATATATATATATATATATATATATATATATATATATATATATATATATATATATATACTAGCATTTCAGGCCGGCGTTACCCGGGTGTTTGAAGGTGTATGTTGAGCCAAACAAAAAAATGGTAGAAGGAATGCATGCTTGAACCCGTACCGCGAAGAAGGAAAAGAGCGTGAAAAACGTGACGTCTTTGCTGTTACGACTACCGCAAAACCGGAAGTGACGTAGCTTTTAATTAGGGCTAGACAATCGAAATGAGAGAATGCCTTTCAAAAATATCGGCGAAAAAAGCGACCCCTCCCTGAAGAAATGTGCCCAGTTGAGGGTGGAAATATTAATGTTTTTAGCCAATTTTGTAATATTTGTCGTTTGAAGGGTCGAGCTTCAAAACGCTTCTGATCTAGTGAAAATCCGTCCCCTCTGTCCAAAGTTGTAGGCAAACATGCAAACATACATACATAGATGTATATATTTATAGCTCAAATTTTCGACCCAAACCGATTAAAAAGCTTGCCCTACCTCTGATTACCCTTTAAGTAAAATTTCAGACGTTAAGACCAGAAATTGTCTGAGTAATTTGATAGAGGTCGCAGAGGTCAATTTTTTAAAAACTTTGACCCCTATTATGACCCGCTTAACATTTATTGTTTTGGACTCAAATCAAGTTAAGTTAGATCCATATCCAAGGAATCTATATCTAACATTTCAAGTTTTTCGACGCAAAATAGGCGGAGGAGTTTGGTAAAGTTCTCAAATGTCAAATTGTTGATCTTTGACTCCTTAACAAGCAAATTTCTGGCCGTAAACCGATTCTAAAGATTTTCCCAGATCTCACTACTCTGTATATTAAATTTCTATTCTGTAGATTGAAAATTTACAGTTATTGCGTAGAAACATGTACACAGACACACATACACCTGATCTTTTAGAGATATACTAGCATTTCAGCCCGCCGTTGCCCGGGTGTTATGATATGTATGTTGAGCAAAAAAAAAAAAAAGAAAGAAAGTTGTAGTAGGAAGGCTGGCTCGACCCCGTACCTCGACGGAGGAAAAGAATGGGGTAAAAACCTGACGTCTTTGCGGTTACGACCATCGCCAAACCCGAAGTGAGTTATGTTTAAATTAAGGCTAGACAATCAAAAGGAGAGGATAACTTTAAAAAATATCGGCGAAAAAAGCGACCCGCCTATAGAAAAGTGCCTAGTTGGAGGTGGAGATATTAATATTTTTAGCCATTTTTTAATATTTGTCGTATGAAAGGTCGAGCTTTAAAACGATAGTGATCTGTGTAAAATCCGTCGCTTATGTCGAAAGTTTTAGGCAG
>NC_136482.1:60920379-60977879 GCF_053919585.1 Euprymna scolopes | reverse complement strand
TTCTCAGGGACGTAATTTATGAATATTAGGAATAATAGAGGTCCAAGAATTGACCCTGCCGCACTCCCGCATTTATATCATATTTTTTGGATGTACGACCCTCGATGACAACCTGGATTTTTCTCTTATATCAGAAGGATTTAATTATGTTTAAGATTCTTCCAGTGATACCCTATGGTATGATTTTTCTAAGAAGACCTTCATGCCATACCCTGTCAAAAGCCTTAGACATATCTAGGGCTACCGCCCTACCCTCCCTTGCATTGTCAGTGAATGGTATATGCGTTCAGAGATTACATTTATGATGTCTGCCGTCGGACATGTTTGCCTTAATCCGTATTGTTGGTCAGTCAGAAGTTTAGCATCTCTAAGGTGATGGACTATAGCTACGTTAATAATGGACTCAAATATTTTGGAAAAGTGGTAGTAGGCTAATGCGGTGGTAATTTAATGTGTCATTTTTTACACCAGAATTCGTGAAAACTGGTATCACAGAAGCAGTTTTCCAGCAGGCAGGAAAGCAATATTCCTTAAGTCATTTGTTGTAAAGTTTGGGGAAAACCGGCGCTACTTTGGCGAAGCACTCTTTAATAGCACAGCCGAGATGAGATCAGGTCCAAATGCTTTTGCAGTATCAAGATTTTTTTATGATGCCATGCACCTGATATGGGGTGATTTCCTGTTCGTCAAATGTAGCTCCTGTCCGCAAAGGAAAGCCAGGGAGGGGGTGGCTTGCAGGTTCCAGTGTGTAGTTGGAAGCGAACCGACTGGCAAGCATGTTAGCCTTCTCGATTGCTGAGCAAACAACCTCATGATTGTTGGATAGTGGGGGAATTGTTGATTGCCCATTATTTACTACATTATTGAAGATTTTCAAGAAGTCACGGGTTACTAATTTCTGTGCTTCGATGCATTTTTTGTGGTTTCAGTAAATGTGCTCTTAGCTGCCCTTATGCCTTTCTTATAGTTATTTCTGGCTTCTATATAGTTCTGCCTGTTAGAACTGGACTGATGTCGGTTCAATCTTCGGTACACACGCTGCTTTTGCGCGATGGCGGCAGCACAAGTAGAAGTAAACCATTGGGGAGAGTAGGGCTTGCTATAAAACTTCCGTGTGGGAACATGTGCTCCAATTGCTGTTTTGACCCACCAGTCATCTCATGTACGCACTGTTCAGCAGGTAGTGAGAACATATTTCGCAATGGGGCGTTTCTGATGAGGTCCCTAGTGACTTCCCAGTCAGCTTTTTTTGTAATATATCTCGTTGTTTTGAGTAATGGCTCCTCAGTTTGGGTTCCAGAATTTAGTGCGATTTGAACTATTATCACTGCATGATCAGCATTTTCAAGTGGGATGTTGGATTCGTAACGCAATAATCGGGGACTGTGGTCAGAAACAGATCTAACAGTTATGCCTTTTGTTCTTGCTGGTCAGGGATAAGGGTTGGAAATGTTACCTCTATGACAGGGAATGAGATATAGAGAAGCTGTGTATTGTACTACCAGCTCCGTCTGTGTAAGTAGAAAATCCAAGGCAGTTGTTGTGGCGGGCATTGAAGTCATCAAATACATGCACTTGTGCGCTAGTGTCGAGGGAAAGTGCTATATCTATGCTGTCAGAGAATTTGTTCATTAAGGTACAGTCCTGGGTTTGAGGGAGAGAGAGATAGAGAGAGATAGAGAAAGAGAAAGACAGAGAGACTTGAACCCCTAATATACTAAATTACTTGGTTCTGAATTTATATTTATATTTTCGTACTTTCTAATGTCATTATTTCACGATTGTTTATGAAGTAACACCGAGTGTTAATGATCCCACCTGTACGATTGATACTGATACCCAGTATACAATATGCTTGAATTTTTTTCCTAAGCTTACACAGAAGTTTGGTTATCTTTCGATCCGACTCTATTGTAATCTTCCAACATCACACTTGTTTCAGTTAAGATTAAAACAAAATGTGTTATGTTTTCGTATTAACTTCCCCATCTACTGAATATTTATACATTTTATTGATTGTGATAATATTCGAACATTTTTACAAATATACCATTGATTCGCAGTTTTAAAAGAAATGCATTTTATCGGATCTGGCGGAATTTTCTATTGTCGGTATAGACAGACTCACACCCTTCAAAATATTCCAGTAGAATAATCCAATGTTCATTTTAGAATGTGTTGTTGACATTGCCAGCAGAAACCACTATTTTGTTTGGCTTGCAACGAAATAGATGTTATGCAACTAAAGTCAATTTTCGTATGACGACCAAAACTTGTATAAGAGTAACAAAAACATTTGAAAGTGTATGTTAACTTTAAAAAGGATGATCAACTGCTTAGTTCAAACCAGGGTTGGAGAAGAACAAATAGGGTACTGAACAGGCACTATTAATGTACATGAGGTAATTTCATAAAAATCTGATAAATCAAAACCCTTTGTCAAGAACTTTGCAGGAAATTCTTTCCTCTTCAAACATGGCGCGCTGTATTTCTTCTGTAGTTGAAAATATTTAAATATTTGTGCGTGATGGTTCAAGTAAATCAATTGGCCCTGACGGCATGAAAATCATTGTGCACAAAAAGCTCCAACCTGAGCCTGCTCCTAGATCTTTTTAAACTTTGACTTACATAATACTCAAGTAAGCTAAACTGTTGCAACAAACAAGATTTTGTCCTGGATTTTTTGTTCGCTCACCTGTAATTGAGCACCGACTTGAAAAAAGAGGAATGCTATGCGCCTATTAGCTTTCCAGCAGTAATTGAGGAGGCGTGATATATCCGACGCTATAAAAAAGAATTATGGGAGGATGAGACATTCACTGTTACACCGCTTTATCAAATACCACCTTAAAATACTTATTAAGCGAGAGAGTTTGAAATTCTCTACGGAAATTTTCAACGAAAATTGGGGTCAAATTTCGCATCTGTGGCATTTGCTTAGAGCTCTTTTTTTCTTTTTTCTTTACAAGGTTGTCACCACTTATAAAGACCCGAAAGCCACTCAGGGATAAGGGTTATTGTTAGTACAGTACGTTAGTGTGGATATTTAAAGTGTCTACTTAAGGGGGCGGTTCATCAGGGATTTGTTTATATCCAAGTTGTAGTCAGGAGGGAAGCAAGCAGACGGCACAGAGTTCCACAGGCGAGCAGTTCAAAGAAAGAAGCTTTGTTCATGGAATTTACGTTTTAATTAGGGCATAGATAAAGAGTGGGGGACATTTTTGACGGTGGATTCAGCTAGACGGGTGTTTTTTGTAAAAGATTGGCGAGGGGGGCCTGAGATTGGAGTTCAGACGAGCACCTGTCATGGAAATAACGATAAAACAAAGATAGACTTGCAACGTCTCTTCTGTTGCAGAGAGGTTGCAGGGTAGAGAAAAGGGCCTCCCCCACTAAGCCACGAAGTCTATTTTGTACTCTGTCAAGGCAGGATAGGCTGGTTTAACAGCTCCTGCCCAGATATGGCAGCAGTGTTCCATCTTTGGACGTACTTGGCTTTTATATAGATAGAGAATTGCATCAGTAGTGAGATATCTTCTGGAGTATCCCACCATCTTTCCAGCGACATTGGCAACAAACTTGATGTACGTGTTCCATTTCAGATCAGGAGTGAAAGTCAAGCCCAGAAACTTGTCAAAACATGGGGCTTCTCCTAGACGAGAATCATCAATTTCAATTGATCCCAGATGGGGATCAGAGCGTCGATGATGTAAAGATAGGAGTTTTGGTTTTAGATGCATTAAGGGTAACCAGCCACGTCTCCCCCCCCACTAACCACTCGTTCGAGATCAGAGGAGAGAGAATCAGAGAGAGCTTTGTCATTTACGGCCTTTGATGTGTTGCTGTAGATGGTCGTGTCATCAGCATAGATGTCAACGAATGATTTAAGTATGTGTTTAGGGAGATAATTGATGTAGATCAGGAAGAGAGTTGGGCACAGGATGGCCCCTTGAGGGACTCCAGCTTTAATACTGCAGGCCTCTGATTTTTGTCCGTCAACCACTACTCTTATGAGCCTATCAGAGAGAAATGATTTAATGATAGAGAGAATATTTCCAGTTATACCGTAGCTGGAGATCTTGTGAAGTAGGCCTTTATGCCATACTTTGTCGAAGGCCTTTAATATGTTAAGAGCAATTGTCCTGGAAAGGACGTTATTAATACAGGCGAACATTTGGTAGACAAACAAAACTGTAGTTTATTTTGTGTTTAATCTTCGAGGGTTGTATTACATTAAAGAAATAGTGTTGGTCATTTTATATTTTTTCTCATGTTAATCTTTGCTACTATATGGATAATGTCATAAATATCCTTTTTTACCCGCATTTATTGCCATGGTCTCAAATAAGTGCACCTTATTCTTTCATTGTCTATACTTAATGGTGTTATATATAACGTGTTTATTTATATCTACTAGCTTCACACATTCAATATATGTATGTATATATATATATATATATATATATATATATATATATATATATATATACATATATTGCCATTTTAGTTTTTAATAGTCCATAGAGAGATTATGTTTTGTTGACAGTAACTAAAGTTAAAATATCTGTTAATTAGTTTCATATTCATCCCACTTTCTCTTTGGACCATTTAAACATTACTCGTTTTTCGAACCGAATAAAACATTTGATATTAAATAAAAACAGTAAAAACTTATCCAGTTAGGTATACAAGTAATTTATATTGACTTTGGTTACATTCATTTGTTATATACTTGTTTTTTTTACAACTTTCATGCCGTTTGTCAATTATTACGTGAGTTAATATTGAGTCGATTTCCTGTGAATCAACCCAAGCTGTGCCTTGGCTGGACGAATAAACCTCATTTTTATATACATTTTTAAATCTATTCCCTCGTTCTTCTATTCCTGTGACAAATGAAACATGTTCATCACGATAGCGATTAAGATTCGAAAATATCTTGAAGAAAACTAAAGTTTGAACCCACGGTGTCGCATAGCACCCTCAACAAATGATTCAAAGAATTTACGAAACCCTCTATTTAAATACGCCACTGCCGCATAATGTTGCGATGATAGATTCGAAGATCTTTTGAAAGAAAATCAATGTAAACCCCTTCCCCCAGTAATCGTTTTAGATCTCTTTCTATAAATGCGATAAAACAAAGAATGATGAAATACCATAATGTCGTATGTTTACTCTTCAAAGTTTGTATAACATTAAAGAAAGAAAACTGCTTTTTACATCAACGAAAGGAGGGCATCTTTATATAATATAAAATAATGTCGAAATTCGCGTTTGAAATTATGACGGGAACAAAAAGAAGTGTTTGTTTTTACTCGTGTAAACATTCATGTAAGAACAATATCATGTGTTTAAAACAGGCAGATATTACCAATTGCGTAAAAAAAATCGACAACGAATAAGTTTATTTATTCATATAGTTTTGTTCCTTCACGACAGCTAAAATAACAGTATACGCGTGTTACCATGGATTTTTGTGTTTTCTTTGTTTTCCTGCTAAATATTTCAAAACAGATGTCTATGTGCTGTACGTTTAATCACCCACAAAATATACTGTGGGGTTGGAGGGGCATATTACTACAAATTCTAAAAAGACTTATAATGTATTTCAACTAAGGCGGTTTAAATAAATAAAATAACCTGTATATTATTTATTATTACAAACTACGACCAAGGCCGCCCTAAAGGCAGCTTTTGAACAATTACTGAAACTAGAAATCTAAAGGCAAAAACGACTGTTTGCAGACCAAAAGAGCGTTTTTGATCGGCCAGACATGAACAGCATAGATCAGTTTGAGACTACTTAGTTCATGTAAAACTAGTTAAATAAGGTTAGCTAACAACGTGGCCAACCTGTTTAATAGCGTTAAGATTTAGAAATTACCCGCTTTATCCCTTCAATTTTTATCCTTATGAAGTAATATTAAAAGCGCTGGAGAATAGTGCATACACTATGAGGCGCAATAATTCCTGTGATGGAACTAAAATGCCAGACAACCTCAAATAAAGTCCTACCTGTTTAAGAATCTTCATAACTTTCTCTGTTATATGTTGTATTCGCACCTGACCGCCTTGTTCACCACAAGATGAGAAAAATCGGCTAAATAGACGCTAAGTGGCGCCATTGTCAAAACGAAGAATCTACTAAAAGTTCATGAAAATGAAAGCACAAAACCCCGCGAAATCCTGTTGTTGGATTTTATGGTCGACCGCCGGCAATGCAAAACCGGCAACGTGCCGATCAGGGCAATGTTTACGATTTTCTGCATGCTGTTAAGCGGTTATATTTGTTGCATTTCGATACTATTTGTACATTGATTTAACTACAAACTTCTGGTATTCATTGTTATGAAAGAAGTTCAGTGCAATCTTAGCAATAGGAAAGTTATCGTTAATCCCTCCTCCATAGCCACCTGTAATATTGATTTTACTCTCGCTCTGTTTGCCTTCGAATAAAAGTTGTGTCCTATACTATAATCGGCAGCGAAGGTCCTAATCAACCTATTAAGGGAAACCACACAACCTTTTATTCATTATTGCCCATGTTATTTTCAGATGTGTTATTAGCAAAAGCTGTTTCCGTACATCTACAAACTCGAATAACGGGATGTTCAACTTCCAGTATCCAGACATCTTAAGTTTGAGACTATCTAAGTTTACCTATACGGTGGCTAGCATATCATCTGAGTAAACTATATTATAAAAAAGTGGGCAAGTTAAACTCTACGTCAACTCTTCTAAGACACATCGATGTTACTGGAGATTTGCAATGGATTAAAGAGGTTTCTACTTATCTAAATCGATGCAATGGCGATGATTTTTCCTTCCGATGTTTATTGGCAAGATCAAATTTTACGATAAAATCGCAAAATAGTTCATCACCTCATTTTGTGTAAAACTCCTTAAAATGTTAAGCCCGCTATATAAATCGGGATCTAGGACCGTGATTCAGCGTCCGGCTCGAAAAATCCGATGAGAGGTTTAACTGAAGGGCTCGACCAGCCAAAAAAAACCAAAAAAAAAAAAACCCGGGTACTTGTGCATTTAATGAACCAGACGTAACTCAGCATTAGCTCGGCTTTGTCCGACGCATGACGTCAACAGCCGGATATAACCGAGCGTTGCCGATTAAGCAGACGAGAATTTCGCTATCAATTGGAAGAGTGTCACAACTCAAGAAACGCTTATTTGAAGAGTTAAAAAAATTGTTTTAAAAAGATAACTAACGAAATAATAATGATTGTGTACTTGCAAAGAGAACAAGCCTTTCGGACGGTTACGGTTGGAGTTGTAGAAGTGTAACATGTCGTCGATGGACCTCCATTAGGATTGGGACCTTCTCAAAATCCCGACTAACCATCGCAAAAATCGCATGTATAATAAAAATAATATACTTATGGGCGTTCGAGATGGCATCTACAAAAAATCTCCATCGCGAATGTGTGTTACGTTCTCGCCACACAATTGTGGATTTGAAATTTTCCTGCGTGATATATGCAGAGATTTTTTTCTCAGGAATCCCCAGCAGATTGGAGCCCCAGGCCATAACGGTAGAAACCGATGAGTCCGTTTTTAACCGCAGAAAACACAACGTCGGCAGACTTCTGACACCGGTGGTCTGGGTCTTACGACCCCCGCCTAAAAGGAGGGTTTCTTGGTCACTGTACCAAATAGGAACGCCGAAACCCTCCTTCCACTAATAAATAATAATAAAATAGTCCTTGTTTCTGGCGAAAAAAATGTACAAATAATCCTTGTTCCTGCCCCCCCCACATGCTTTTTATCGCCCCTTTTTTTAGATTTTCCATTTGACATAAAGAGTTGCAAAAAAAAAAAATTGTTTTACGTGTTTAAGACATAGACAATGTCTTTTTACGTTAAAAATTGAAAAAAAAAAACAGTTCAGACAAAAAAATGTTTCCTATTAACAAAAAAAACTTGTTTTATATGTATTTATTTTGTAAAACAGAAAACAATTTCAAACAATATTA
Source organism: Euprymna scolopes (assembly GCF_053919585.1). Taxonomy (NCBI): domain Eukaryota; kingdom Metazoa; phylum Mollusca; class Cephalopoda; order Sepiida; family Sepiolidae; genus Euprymna; species Euprymna scolopes. Next base: position 60,969,885 of record NC_136482.1, on the reverse strand, counting down.
ATAAAAAAAAAACAAATAAACGGTAGGTTTTTGCTTTTTACTTATTTAATTTTTTTATGTTTCTAGATTTTACAATTTCATTGTACGGTTATTTTTTGGTAGCGTTGTTTTTATTTTATCGCCAACGCTCGGTTTTATCCGGCTGTTGGCGTCATGCGCCGGACAAAGCCGAGCAAATGCTGAGTTACGTCTGGTTCGTTAAATGCACAAGTACCAAAACCCGTTCTGTTCGGTCGGTGGACTCCAAAAGACTAATATTGAAATTTCATTTTGTCACAGTAATATTTAGCACTCGTAGCCTCTGCTCTAGATCTGCAAAGAACTGGTCACATGAGGGATTCAAATTGACCTTTACTAACCATGGAACCCTTTGGACTGAGCAGCTAAACATACAATAGACGTAAAATCTTTTGATAGGAAATCCTGTTAATCTCTTCGAGCAAAGTGTGTCTGTATACATCAGATATCCACGCCTGGACGTTGGAGATCATATTCAACTCGAAATTTATGAGACGTGTCTTGCAGCTATTCGGACGAATAAATCTAAGTCGCATTATGGTAGTTGGATATCAGAAACGAGCAAGACCGGTATATTATGTTAATGGCAAAGGTTTCTTTTTATCCCCTTTTCGTTTGTTTGCTAGTTTAGTTTTCAGCTTAAGTAAGCCAATGTATTCCCCACCGGATCATATCTGGATCAAATTTCAATAATTTCCTTCCCTTTTTAGTACTTTTGCGTACGATTTAGAAAAAAACTGTTTCATTCCTCTAAGTGGCATCCATTCGTTTTTTTTGGGGGGGGCGCTTGTTATGTTTTATAAATTTCGAAAAAAACTAGGGGTCATAGTCAATTTTTAGGATATTTAAATGGCTTTGGAGGCGAGTTAATAGTGGTTTCTTTCTCATCTAGGATAGGATAATTGCCGTTAGGGGTAAGATATCCAAGGGTACGGTTCTTTGTGTGTGATAAATCCGTATTTTTTTTGGGGGGGGTGCGTATAAATGGATAGTCCCCACAATTCACATATTTAATAAGCAAGTCGTTTCGAGACAAAATTGCGTGGTTATCGTCAGTCCACTTAAATGAAATACGAGGATTGAGTAAAAGCTTCCTTGTTTAATAATATTTATAATTTCTAAATACGGTTGTAATGTTCAACGTTAATAACCGTTATATCCCCGTATTTAAATAAAAGAAAGCGGTCGTATATTCACAGTGTGCATATCCTTGCAATTCCAAAATATACCGTCGTCTCCCAACATCCCACGCATATTATGCCTCATGCAAAATCTTTATTTATTATTGATTTTTCCTAACTCCTTATAATCTTCTTCAGTTATAAATAATCCGTTCCAGGTTTTATATCTTTGAATTAGGCCAGACGTTTTGCTTTAGAGTCCGCTGGGCTGATAAATTTTCTAACATGTTCCTTCCTTGCTCGAATCAAATTGTTTTTTTCTGTCTATGACGAAAAATGTTATTTTTTAGCAAAATCATGCAGTCTTTACAACTTGATGATATTTCTAATGTCAGTAATAATTCTGTACACTGTTCTACGTTTTGTATGAATTGGTCAACATTCATTTTAACCGTCGAAGGTATGGACCTTTGGGATTTTTGGAAAAATTACTTGTTTCGAATTTTCTCTTTCCGCGGGACGAAGGCTAGCCACCGCCATAGCCCGTTAAATTTAATCCGACTAACCATCAAAAAGTCGGCAAAAATATTCGGCACTAAAAGAATTAACAAATTTAACAAGGCATAAAATTTAACACAAAATAAATAACAATCTAACTTAGATGCAGAAAATGAGTGTTTGATGAAGAAACCGTATATCGACTATGTGTTAGTTCACAGCTAATCCACCACAAAAAAGTTAAAAATGAAATTCTGTATCTCCAAAAACAATACTTGAAAATATTCCCTGAAAAGTTTTAGTTATTACTATCAGGCTACATGGCGTTGTCTAGTCGTATGGTACGCTTACATATGATATTTTAATTCATGTTGATTGCAGATTTTAATTATAGAGGCAATGTCTATAGATTAGTATATTAAACTTAATATATTATTGAGATCAAAGCTAATATATATATATATATATATATAAGCTTTGATCTCAATAATATATTAAGTTTAATATACTAATCTCTCTCTCTCTCTCTCTCTCTCTATATATATATATATATATATATATATATACATTATATGACTTGGGTGTCATCATCTAGAATCTTTACCAAAACATACAATGCTCAACCCTCATTCTCTGAGCCACGTCTATACGCATATATATATATATATATATATATATATATATATATATATATATATATATATATATGTGTGTGTGTGTGTGGGTGTGTAATTCATTGTAATCCCTTTTTTTAATGAAATCGCCCGATCGTATAAGACAAGATGTAAGCAAGGATGCAAGCATGCAAGGTCTACAGAGTTTTATAAATATATAGACTAAAAGAATTCGATTTAAAAATATTTGTTTTAGAATTTTATGCAGTTAAAAAAAATAGCGGATGGTCGCATCTACATGTTCCGGAAGCCATGACTGAATGTATATCATAAATAATTGGCAATTGTAGATTTCGGTTGTTTATACCGAGAATAGAACCTTAACCATTCGTTGTTTTCCCCCTTTTTCATTTGTGAGATTGTAGTTAATCTATCAACTTTTGATTTTACACAAGAAACCATATTTCTCTTTAGTGAGAAAGACCTTTTTTTAGTGGTGCTTGACAACTTGTATATTTAACACGATTCAAGCAATATGCTTATGACACTCAGAATGCTAAATACTGATATGCTGAAAAACATCAAAAATACTGAAGAGACCAATGCGGTTTTACGATGCGTTTGAACGTATTTCTCTCCTAGACAACGATGGAATGGCTTTGTAACGATGAGCACTTATTCCGGTTTCAGCTTTTTGAGAACTATGACTGGAATATAGCCAGGTAATGTTGCTTAACTTTCATCGATGTATGTTTGTTTACGTACAGAGTATTAGTTTTCTACACTATAAAGAACAGTTAGTTTAATTGGTAAAATGGTTTTAAGTGTTCAGATAGATTGAAAAATATATGTAGGTGTTTGCGTGTCTAATTTGACAAATGTAAAAAACATTTATAAAACGGGAAAGTATTTATGAATTTCACATAATATATAATGTCTTGCTAGTTAAAGATTTTTTTTAGGATTTCGGTATTATATACAGAATCTGGTATATCTGACTTTACTTTTGAATATGCTTATACTGTTTTTGCATAAGAATTTATATGCCAAGATATATTATTTTATTTGTTTTCTGGATCGTTTCCATATATATATATATATATATATATATATATATATATATATATATATATCCATAGATTACAATATGTCCTCAAAATGCTGCGTATATTTTAATGAATCCTGATAACACAACGTTAATGGGAATATATTTTTCTGGATTATCTGCTGTCTTAAAATCAACGCACACTTGGTCTTTAAAATGCTTGTTTTGCTAATCTTGGACGTTTATGATTTCATTAATAGGTTTTTCAAGCCGTTTGCGTGTAACTTAATGATTACCGTTAAACTAAGTAAAGAAAATTGTTAAATGTATATACTACAGTTCATACGTATCAACATATTATTCATATACTTCTCATTGTTCCTCTCATATTGAACATATTTTATTTCACTAAAAAAATTCTATTATAATACTATTAACATTAATTTGCTATTTGTCTGAAATGGAAAAAAATACTAGTATTCTTATTGGTTGGACTACTGCATTATATTTTAATTTGATCTGGTATTATTTTATACGTATGCATAAAATTTCGCTGCGAAATTATAGATAAACAATAAGTTCTATTGGAAAAATACAATCCTCTCCTGCATATTAGTCTTTATTTTTAGAGAAATATAGTGTACTCTATGTTTGGTAATTATAATAGTAACATTGTATTGCTGTAATAGTGCCCTTCGTTCAGAGAAATATTGATCAATGTCTATACTCTATCATCCTCCTAGTATTTAAGTCATCCATTGGGTATAGTATCGTATAGGTTTGTAAAAGTTATTATGTCGCAAGTGCCTATATATTGTCCATTAGATAATAGAGAGGTACCTGTTCGAATTATGAAATATAAACACATCTTACATTTTAGGATGTCGTATGCTATATGTGGCCATTATTATGCTAACCCATAATTTTCGGTGAGGTGCGTGATACAAAGCACTATGCCTTAACTGCAAAAGTACCTTGTATTTTCTAATGTGCCCCTGTTTCTGTGAGATTGCAACCGACTATATATATATATATATATATATATATATATAATGTGTGGGTGTATATTTGTGTGCTTGTAAAGAGACAGAGAGAGAGGGAGGGAAAGGGAGGGAAATAGAGAAGGGGAAGGAAATCAAGTAGAAATTATATTGGTAAATATACATCTTTCGTGTATAAAAGAGAATGTTTTACATTATAATCGCATATGATTACATAAGTAAGGTATTATATATTTAACCATAGTGGTTATTGTTATGCGTCTACGACTGACCGTGTCTGCTTATTTATTCCTTACTATATGCGTTACGCTTAAAAAGTGTTAAATAACAAGCCAAACTAAGTAACCTTGATGAACCTTATTTGATTAAACAAAAGTCAAACTAACATTCGGGGGTGGGGGCTTAAGCTACCAAATTTATAAATATCCGATTAAATGTTTTATGTTCCTTATTGAAAGCACGACAAATTTCTTCCGTCTTAAATTACCGACACTTCGTCTTTCTCTCTCGCTATCTGTCGAAATATATCTTACAAGCAGCCATACGCCTTTAGATAATGAACCTTATTATCCCTGTGGATGAGACAATTGAACGATTTTCTTTTTTTAGCACCTTCTTCTGCTCTTTCGCGTTTCAGGCGGCGTTTTTTGTATATATTTTATTTTTTACACGTCTATCAACCCGGATGCTTACTGCGTCTAATTTTTTATCTTTTCCCCTTGCTGCTATATTTTCTGCTAGGGGTTGTTTAATATCCTTACTCAACCACGTTTTTCCTCCCTCCCCTGCCATGGGGAGTTTTGGGTTATTGATTCTGATAGCTGCTCTTACCATAAAGATTTAGAGGGGGGTCCAAAAACTTCATAACATGAGGCGTTTTACGGTTGGCCAGCAGCAGCAACAAGAAGCTTATTTTAATGTATTCGAAAGGAGCATAATTAGACAGGGCCATGCTGGTCAACGAGTAGTGCTAGTTTAATTAAAAGTAAGTGCAATCGTATGCTCATACGTGTATATTTTTATATTAGTGGGTTGTCGGTGAAAATATAGCAATACGTATTTGACTAGAATTAATAAATATTCTCCATATTTTACATAATTTAGAGCATAGTAAATAGCTCATGGAGTAAACAAATTTACACGATTTTTCATAAATATACAAACAAGTTATAATTATCGTTGAAACTAATAATTACAAAACTTCAATTAAGCACGATTACGGATATGTTTTTTGAAGAGGTCTTTAGGTAAAGCATTAACTCTGAGTTGTTGTTTTTTTTTCGAACAAACACTATGTAATGAGTTTTGATTTAATCTCGTTCCTTAAATATGGATCAATATCATTACTCTTTAGTGTTGATCATTTGAACCTGAATAAATAAACGTCGTTCTATTAAGGAAACACAACATACACGTCCTAGACGGACTTGTTATTTTTAATATATAATTATCATATAAGAGCTAGCCTCGGTCAAAAGCGTTTGTATAAGAATTAAAATACAATACATTAATCGTGTTGATTTTATGTAAAAATTAGACACACGCCACTAAAGATTCTATGGCAAGATTATTTTATTATTTTAAACCGCTGAAATAAAATAGTATCCGATATTTAAAGGTAAATAACGAATTTTTATTATTTTAAATAGATCACAGGCACTTAAATATGCAGTAAATCTAAAATAAGCGATTTGTGATTTGTAATTAAAAAGATTACATTAACTATAACGAATAAACAATAAATAATCAATACATCAAGAAAACGATGCTTCTAATAACGATGATTATTGAGAAGATAATTAAAAGCCTAATTGAATTACCTCTCCTCTTCAGCTTCCGCGTTATCCGTAGTGAATAATTAATTTCAACCGGCCATTTGCGGCAGAATCTCGCCAGAAAGTGAATCTTAATTCATTTAGGACGTCAGTTTAAGCGCACAAATTAATGTATTCTGATTCAATGTCACACGGGAGATAGAACGAAAACAGTTAGAAATATTAGAATAATACAATGATACTGAAGTATACTGAGGATTAAAAAGTCTATTATATTTCTTGAAACGACCATCAAATAATTTAGGCCTGCCCTCTCAGAAAGTATATTGAAAACAAAGAATAACAAGGAGAAAATGACTTTCAAATAATAAGAGAAAAAGACCGAGTAAAAGTAGATTGAGAAGATACATAATAAAGTGATGGATATGAAATCAGCGACGTAGAAGTAAAGAACATGAAGAAAAAGATGAAGTTGACGTATAGGGAAAAAGAAGTTAACAAATATACTTAAGGCACGGGAGAAAATTAAACAATTGATGCTAATTAGAAATGTATAAAGGGAGAATCAGGCGGAGACACCAGCGGAAAAGATGCATCAAAAGACAATTATGCAAATCATTCATCATTCACACAAGAACTACTAGCAGAAGACAAAACCTCTCGATTTAGAATGGTTGTTCTGTGCTTAAATGATGTTCGAATAGTGATAAATACCAATCATTTTCAATCCGTATTAATCCCTAACCATGCATCAAACGAGTACCATGATAAGTATTTGTTGTAATTGGCCATAGAAAAACGTCTTATAAAGTCGCAGTTCGATCGGCCGGATAGTTTTCCCCGAAGATTTTTGACGGTCAGATAGATATAGAAAAACATTATATAGATATCGAAATCAGAAAAAAAAACAAAGGTATAAACGTAGACAAAGTAATTGCATAGTTGAAAAGAATGAGGTAAATGAATATAATGAATAAATACAAATTAATCACGTGAGAACATAAAACCACGACACCAATTACCATCGTTAATGATACAGACAATAATCTAATTGCTAATTATTTCTAAATGATAACGATATATATTATAGAACTTTGATTACTAAATAAAAATAACATTTAATAAGTATTTCATGAGAAAAAGATAAAAACTAAAAAAAAAGAATAAAAAGCAAAAGGAGAAGATAGAAATAGCAATGTAATATGAATATAAGACTGCAGACGAATACACACGCATGCATATATATATATATATATACATATATATATATATATATATATATAAGGTTATTTTGGCTGGAGAGATTTTTTAAAATCAACCTATCCTCCCAGCACGCGTTTAAATCACCCTCACTATATTCTTATAGACGAGGCGAGATGAAAGCTGAATAATTTTATTTTCTAATTTAATACCTGTATATTGACAAATGTCTGTAAAATTGTCAATAAGTTTGAGATTTATATTAACACATCCATTTTCCCTTGGTCAGGAGCTTTTTACTGTATAGGAGAAGCTTTCAGTTAAATGAATATATTTTGTTAACATGTTATAAATGTAGCTATAAACGGTATGAATCCCACATTAAAAGTATCCCGTAAATGTGTTGACAATATTTATGAATTTTCACATGAGAATCTAGTAGAGTACCCATCTTATATTAAGCCGGTATAAATGTGTCCCTTTTGTCTATCATTATGATAGTAATTGCCTCTTTATGTGCGGGTTATAATTCACCTGGTTTCATAGAAATGCAGTAAACACTGTCCCAGTGACAAGACTACTAGTATATTTAGATTGGATCAGGTATTCGCACATACATCTTAATATAAACTATGATACATGACAATGCAGTAAGTCGTGGGATCCACACGGAAGATCTGAGTGTCATGATTGCCATGTGCTTAATTGTTGGTTAACATAGGGACTCGGTTTTCATCATACGTATGTAGGCATTTTATTTTCTAATTTTAAGAAAAAACCACTGACGAAAACCAAGCAGAGCTCGAGCGCATTAGAAACAGAGGAAACAGTAATAAACAGTACGGCAAGCAGAAGAGACGAAGAAAAAGTAGATTAGAAAATGAAAATCTAAGAAAAATAGTATTTTACAATAGAAGCAAGCCAAAAGATAGAGGTTTCAAGAAACGAATAAAATAAATATGATACGTGTCTACTGACTGACAGGCTTCTTACAAATAATCGTTAACCAAACTAGAAATGTCCTTAAAAGTGGCTGATTATAACAGCCGGAATTAGTAGATTTTAACAAACATAGACGGTGTAACAGGTCAAGAAACATTCACTAGTAAACACACACAGGTTAAATACTGAAAAAAATCTTAATGAAACTGGCATCTTAAAAAAAACAACAGTATAGCTAAGAGCAGTAAAACATATTAACCGACTTATGTACGAAAATAAAACTACTACTTCTTTAGTACGAATCCAGGTACAAATTCAAATTAGAAACGGAAAAAGCAAAATAAACGCGTTTCATTTGTCTAAGACCTCAACAATTTAAAATATGCAGGGTAAAACCAGTAAGCAGGAAATAAAATCTGAAAATTGATGAAAACAATGGATCTACAAAACCTTTTAAAAGTCGACGCGAAACATTTTTTCAATGGGACTATGAATTCAGATTACTAACGTTTGAATCGCAACTAAAGCAAGAAATGGAATAAGGAACAGAAATTCTGGAGAGGCGAAATATAACCCACAAAGAAGAACTTACTAGGAAATATGGAGCGATAAAATAATGATAATAGAAAAAAAGTAAGATGGTAAAATACAAAGATAAGTCTGAAAATCTAACCACAACCTTCTATAAAATACAACTTAATCAGAACGTGAACGGATAATAACAAAAATATAATTAAAAAACCTGGACTGGATTGTTGGGAGCATTCACACATTCTCATGTCCGACCAGTTCAGTCCGTTTCTCCAAGACACAACTCCTGAGATTTTGACTGCCAGCTTTATATTCCCTCATTCCAGGTACCAGACTCATTGATATACAAATCACATCAAACCACATCCACCATGATCCTTAAAGATCCCCTCAAAAACTTATAACCCTGCTAGTCTCGCTCGCTAGCTAACTCAGATATCCCTTCTCGGCTAGACACAACTAGCCCCCACTAACCGGCTAAACACACCGAATTTTATTTTTAAATTTTTAGATACAAGTCGACTGAATAGTATTGTAATTTCTTTTACCAGCGACGAGTTGTTTCTTTTCAAAACACAAAAAAAAAATCGGACTCAAATTTCCTTGCCATTGAATAACGCGTTTAAAAGCGACAACTTTTTTTCAGCAAACATAACCGAATTTTATTCCAAATATCTCTTTAAAATGAGTAAATCGAATCGCATTTTAAGTTCTTTTAAAAATCACGACTGAAAAAAAAAATCCGACTCGAATTGTATTTTCATAAAATAACTTTCGTGTAAAAACGACTTTTTTCTTTTCAAATCCAACCGAATTTCAGAGTCCAGCACTCGAATTACGATTCCAAATTCTATAGAACGAATTTCAAAGTACGACTTGCATGTGTATATAATAAATACTCCATAGCCCGATAAATTATCACAATGCCCGGGCTTCGAATGCGTATTTAACTTCTCCATATCATCACATTTCCCAAATATATCTTTTGAATACGTATTTAAAATTATCCATAGACTAATGAATTTTCTCACGCGCGTTTACTATTCAACCGAATCGTTTTCCAACACGTTCATTTCACGACGACAATTAAAAAAGAAAATCCAACAAATCTTACTGAGAATATCAACCAAACAAAAAGACCAAAAACTTCCGACTAACTTCACCATATCTTAACCTCTCTGACCACAACTTGTTCAAGTGTTCCCTTTCTCAACGCTTTAAATTTGTAACGTTCGACGCAAATCATGTTAATCTTTCCATTTTTCAACGCCTCCATTTCTTCCAAAATTCCACGCGTGCCATCCACTATTCTCATTCTTTCAATACTTTCAACCTTCGCAGTTTGACCGGATCCATTAAATCTTTCGCTTTCAGATTTCGATGAGACTCGTTTAATTTTCCCTTTGACAACGCTTTCATATTTCGTCTCGGTTGCGCCGACTTTATTTTTCAGGCCGGAATATCTTCTAAAGAAAAAATGGACTAGATTCGTGGCAGCATTCTAATATTCTCGGCTCCGACACGTTCAGTCCGGTTCTCCAGAACTCAACTCCCACCATCTTGACCGCTAGCCTTATATTCCCTTATTGCAGTGTCCAGCCTCATGGAAATCACATCAAACCACACAAAAAAACAAATTTATCTAATACTATTAGCGAGAAAGTTTATAATAACATTTAGCCACAAATATTGAACCAAAAACAATACCTATGACCATTTCCACGCTTTAATGGATTCGAACGACTCAGCCCAGATCCCTGATTTTGTTGGGTATTTCCTCTGGGGAGAAATCCATTATATATTACAGAAGCAATTCAGATTCGTGGGGTGTCTTTACAGAGATGATGAACCCTTCGTAACAAACTCCACAAATAAAAGTTATGAAAAAGCAATTGAATTGCTGCTTATATTTTTTTAATTATTGGCTTACTATAAATATCGACCCCAATAAAATGTAGTTAATTTCTTAGATGTAACATTAAATCTTGATAACTCTACATTTGAACACTATCATGAACCAAACCAATCTGTAATATTAGTCCAGGCAATATAGCACATTTTAGGGCCCAAGTTGAAATCAATTGCAACAGAATTCTTTTCACCACCATGCATTCCCATGAGGTGTCTAGAACATCATACTAAAAGTCCTAAGAAATACACGTTGAGGAAATATGTCTAATTTGCATAAATCCAAGATGGCCGCCAATTTTCGATAATTTCCCATATCTCCGCATTTAGATGTCATAATTGAGTGATTTGAAGTGCTAAAATTGTGTTTTTGAACACAAGGATTTACGTGGAGTAGGTTACATTTTTATTGGATAAATAATTTATAGCCAAAAATCCAATATGCTGGAAAGAATGTCTATTTTCAGAATGTATTTGCTCAACATTTTATTTTTTTCGGTACATTTTTTAACCTAGGGCCTACTGAAATGTAGGAAACCACAATTGTAGCCATAGATAAGTTTGTTATCATACTCATGAACAACAGTAAGCCTGTGTTTCAACTACAGATCATCAATATTAATTTCAAGAGTGTCAATTCCAGTTGTGCCACTTTGCGGTATCCGGCTTAAGCATCGTCGTCTACATCATCTGACAAATCTGGCACCTGTGAGTTAGAGCAACTTGTACCACGACATTCTCTACACACGGCAGTGCAATGGAGACCATATTTTTGGCATGTGCACCTCCTTGTTTTGCAGTTTATCTTGCAGCTACAACAGATGACATCCAGTATCTCCGGTGGTGCTGCGGGCTGATCTGTCTGTATAGGCATGCACCTTCTGTCCACAAGGTGCCATCTCAAATCTAGTGGCTTCATGTTGACACATGTTCCTTTCCACTCCATTACCTGGTAATAGACACGGAGGCTATGGAATCTTGCAGCTGCTGATGTTGGGGGTAGAGCTTGTGGTTACACGGAAGATGTGTTCTTGGAAATCTTGTCACATACCCGTTTGTATCTTAAGCTGTCCAGTCCTTCCTCTTTGGTACCACCGTACAGTGATACCAGAGCTTTCTCTCCTACAGCAGTTATGTCCTTCAATGTTTGCCCTGATTTGTGAAACACCTCTGATTGCTCACGAAACAGGGAATCAGTCTTCACCTTCTTCACGGCCAAACCTTTTCCCAATCCAAACAGGCGACTAGTGGTATTTCAGCCAAGAATAGCATGGACAAAGAGCAGATATCGCAAATCTGAGGACCCAGCAACTCTTTGGACTGCTTTATGCACCACACCCTTCTCGATTTGGTGGCTTGCTTTGATTCTGATACCAGAAACAGTTCGTTTTCGGTCATATCAGCGTGATACAACAGGAGGACCACCAAATCTGTGTCGTCACCAATGAGAACCGTATCTCTTGTTATGGCAAAGGCAAGGGCTGTTTGAACAATGAGGACATCAGCATCATGCTTTGCGTGGTCTGTGCTACATCCAGCCCTTTCTAGTTTGTCGCTGATAAAATGTTTGAAGCGCTGTGTGTTTGCCTTGTTCTTCAGGAAGTCCTCCTTCTTGGATTGGATGATCATATCACCAGCAAAGCTTACGGTCAAACTAGAGCAGGTTCCTGTTCTTCTTTGTTGTGTGGCATCTTTAGTTGTGGGTTCATCTTTGTAGCCATCAAAAACAATGACAGCAGCTCCATATTTCTGTGTCACATATCTGACATAAATCTGACACACACTATTATATGTGGAACCACTTGGCCAGGGAATCCGATGGAGTAGCGCGCCGCCATCAAGGACATATTGGACTTGGTCTACACTCGGCTCACGTTGTTCTTCATCTATAGACTTCCACAGAACATCAGCAAGGACTGCCTTATTGGCCTGCAAGGGAAGGGGTGACGAGTCAAATAAGGCAGGAGGGTGGCTACAAAGTTCGAACTTGAATAACGTTGACAAGTCTTTGCACCGTTCACCTACAATTACCAGTCGCTGGAACACCAATAGTGGACCCACTACTACAGATTCCCCTCTGACTTTGACAGTTCATCTGGATGCAAGTGTCATTGCTTCATCGGCTTTTCGAAAAGTGAACTCTTCCACAGATTTCCTTGCCATGCTCACAAGAATCTTTTCTCCAATTTCTTTTGTTTGGTCAACATTGACTCCGTCCTGAGCGGTCATGCGATTAGCAATGTTGTGAAGTGAGGTATTCTCCTTGAATGGATCTCTTTCCTTCAGATAGCTGATAAGATCGAGGGTGTCCTTAACATCTCTGGCCTGTCTAGCCTTCGAAATATCTGTGTTGGACGCTGATTTCGTAAGAGACCACGCTAAACTTCTGCATTCCATCGTTGATGTTTGCGCATGCTGGCATGGATAGGACCCACAGTAAGCGCTGAGTTTCTGTCATCCCTTTTCCTCGAGTTAGGCCCCCATGCGTCTTTATACTTCTCATCAAAACTTGTTCGATGATCAGCTCTGTGGAGAGCCCTGCCTAGTATCTATCACTGCGCCGCAAAACGTAGTATCCCTCTTGGAACTTCTTATACACATCCGGATGTGTATTTGGTAGTTCGGTCATCATTTATAGGTAAACATATGCAGACTTTGTATACAGTCGGTGTCCAGAAGCGGCAAGGTAGGGAAGCATATCGCGCACACATTGGAGGTGTAAGCTCCAGTTCCCTGTTCTTTCAGCGTTAATAAATTTCCGCAAGATGTCCACCATGTTGAGATACTGCAACCAGAGTTTTGCTGTTGGCATAGTAATCATTTCCTTTTTGTTGTCAAGTTCAGCCTGGATTCTTTGCAACACTTTTGCAGAGCAAACTTCTTCCACTGACAGGGAAGAGGACATTGCTCTGTCATACAATTCACTCACTGTAGTTATGTCAGTCGTCACTGTATCTGAAGGAATATCTTGTGGTTCTACATTATCTGTCTCAGTATCAGCAGTTGCCACTTGTGGTTCCTGAACTGTGTCTTTGGTTGGCACAGGCACATTGTAGGCATCAGCGACCAAAATGGTGTTCAGTGCAGCATCTACCAGCATATGTCCCCGCACTGTTCTGGAAACAGCTTTGCCTGTCATCACGTGGGGCACTGTCTTTCCAGCATATACCACTTCGAGCAACTCTTGCAGTCCCGAGCCTGCCATTAGGTGACGTATGCTCCCAAGAAAGCTCATCTACATATGGAATCCCCAAAGCCTGAGGATTATGCGCTTAAGATCACTGCCATTTGGTTGAGCCATTATAATCGTTAAAGTTTTCCAGTACAAGGGTTGGTCGAATGTGAGGATTGGAGTAACGTCGTATAGTTGAGCTTGGGTAGACCCAAACTTCATTGTAGAGTAGATACATGAAGCATGACTGGGATCAAGGTCAATCATTGGAAGGAATGTCACAGAAGCTTTTCCTGGGTGTTGACCTCGATGCAGGCACTGCATCATGCCAGACCATGATGTCATTGGAGAGTGGAGAAGTAATGATGTCTTCCACAGTATATCTAACTCTGATGTTGGATCCTCTTCTGTCGTGCGAACCAGTGGATTGTAGATGATAGGTTCCAATGCTGAAGGAATTTTGAAGTACTGAATGCTGATGCGACCAATGGCAGCAATCTCTTTAGCCGTCACATGGACTGTGGGGACAGCCTTGCTTGTTTTTGTTTCTGGTGTAACAGTAGCTATAATGCCCATTCCATGGAATGTCCCTGTGCCATCAATTGTTGCCACATTATGGTCCACATTATCGGCAATATACGCTATGTGGTGTTCTTCGGAATACCCAGGGATCTCAGTACCTTGTACAACAGCTGCACTCCGTTCATATTTCATGACCTCAGCATAGGAAGATGAAAACCCATGCCCGTGAAGCGTGTCTACCAAAAAACGTGACGCAAAATGGTGGTGAATCTGGATACCAAGGCCAAGCTGAAGATGGGGTTATTATTGCCCTTGGTCGTATGGCTTGCATTATGGCCTGCCCAATCGAAGCATGTTTAACACCAACATTTTTGCCAGCAAACATAGTCCTAAGCAGTAATTGTAATGAGTTTGGAATGTAGCTAGTAGAATCAGCAATGTCGCCTGTGTCTGGATAGAAATCCTTTCGGGTTTCCATGGACTTTACATCACTTGCAATGAGTTTTGCAGCAGCTTCAATAATATTGAACTTGTCATCTTCAATATTTTCAGCTTTCTGTTGCTTGTGGAATGCATAGAGGATTGAGCTTGCTGTATCTCGCAATGTGACCACGCCTTCTTTGGTGCTCAGTACAGTCATTAAAATCCTCTCGCCAAAGTGCTCCTTTATTTTAGTTTTCATGTATTTAGCACTGTAAGGTTCATGCTCTGTGTTCTGAAGAAACTCTGACATTTTGAGAACAAGGTCATGTATGGTGGTTTGCTCCTCGTCATTTTCCTCTAAGAACTGAGCCACTTCCAGGAACGCGGACGTTCTCTCGTCTATCTCAGTCCTTCCGAGTTTGAGCCTCTTTGAATTTTCTCCAGTACTACTGGTGTCTAAAGAGTGCCTAGTAGGAATATTTTTCCCTGTACTAAAGTTGCTGCGTGTAGATCATTCACCGATGCTATTCTGCCTAATACTGTTGCAGATCATTCGTCATTTCTAGAATGACAAACCTGAAGGATACTGATCTGAAAGTCTTCTGTCCTAACTGGGAAAACACCCAGTTCTCTTTGCTTCCTACCAGTTTAAGCTGACTGTCCACACAACAAGCAGTGGTCGTTGCTGCCTTGCTAGGTCACGTGCAATGTTTTCTGCTTTGCAATAGTTGCGGCGACATTCTACGTGTAGTGTCTCTCCTGGATTCACTACCAAATCGCTACCACGTTGACTACTTGCACGATTAACGCCATCGTTGCCTTTTGTTCGAAGAACAACTGTCGCCTTTCCGTCAGAGTTTGATTCATTACAGATGCGACACTTCTCCATTGTCAATGTTTGCTGAATCTCAGATTAATTACCCTGGAATAGAAACAAAAATAATATATAAAGTTATAAAATAAATAGTTAAATATAAAAAGTTATAATATAAAGTTAGTCAAGAGTTAGTCACATGAGGCAACAAAACAGTAAAACAGTCACATTTCAGTTTGCCTATGTTTCGGATACCACGCATATGAACATTTTTCAATATTTTTTGGCCATATTGGATATTTGGCTATGAATTATTTATCCAATAAAAATGTAACCTATTCCACGTAAATCCTTGTGTTCAAAAATACCATTATAGCACTTCAAATCACTCAATTATGACATCTAAATGCGGAGATATGGCAAATTATCGAAACTCGGCGGGCATCTTGGATTTATGCGAATTAGACATATTTCCTCAACGTGGATGTCTAAGTACTTTTAGTATGATGTTCTAGACACCTCATGGGAATGCCTGGTGATGAAAAAAATTATGTTGCAATTTGTTCTAAGTCGAACCTTATTTTGCCTGAACTATATATGCCCATAATAAATGAAGCCACCCTAAATCAATATTGAAATAAGAGGTCCCAATGTCTTTTTAAGAATGTCTAAATTATCTTTCAACAAATCTATATGCAATAAAAATACAAAATATTACAATGAGGCCATTAAAAACTCAGGATACAAATCACAAATTAAATACCAAAATAAAAATTATAAAAACACGAATTACATAAGAAAATGCAATAATTATAATAAACCTAAAATATAATAATAACTTATAACATGGCCATGACATACCACAAAAGAATGGCGGAAAGAATCTCAACAAAATAATGAAAATAAATAAAACCATAAGCAGACAAAAAACCCAAAACAAAATCATTAAGCGCAAAAACAGACATAGGGAAACCCTATAGTTTAACCCGCCGTACTCTAAAAATCATAAAACACACTTAGCCAGAGTATTTTTAAAAATATTAGATAGACACTATAAAGCCCCTCATACGTACAATAAAATCATTAAAAAAAAAAAACACGTTCAAAGTGTTTTACTCAACAATGCCAAATCTACAAAAATAAATAACCAGTTCCAATATTAACAAAAATCCTGAAGATACAAAATACAAATAGGCTGTAACTGTAGAAGCAAACATCGTCTTACAAGATATCTGCAAAGTAAAAAGTTTAATCTGGAGCAGCATATTATCAAAAACCACAAATATGAATGATATTAATGGTAAGCATATAAATCCTTTCATAAATACTAATTCCAGCGCACAATAAATCAACGACAATCCTCCCATTTACCAATCTACCAATCAAATACAACAAAAAGTAGCACATAGCAATACCGCTCTAAATATTGCTGTAAATAATAATTATAAATATATTTAACAAAATGCAACTTATTTTGGGCCCACATCTGGACTTATTAAACACCGAATCTCCACACATAAGCACTACTAAAAAAATCTATCATTGAGATACCAGACATCTTTACCTATACATATTTATACCTTAATGATGGATGTATTCCCTTCAATTTAAAATGGAAAATACTTGGATCTTATAAAGCATGCATGCCGGAAAACATATCCTGCACATTTGCGGATATGAAACCATTAATATATTAAGATATAATGACATTAAATCCATTCTCTTAAACTTAAAAGGCGAAATTCTTATGGTGTGCATCATAAACGTTGGTTTAAATTTCTGAGAATTAAACATGCATAAACCCTAAAAAAGATTAATAGTGTTACTATTATAAGTTTATTATTCTTAATATTTGTAACCATACCATAAATACATAATCCAATTTAAAAAATAATTAGTGAATATCTCCCTTTAGCTGATGAAGTTTTTTTTTTATATTTAAATGCCATTTTTCAAAATGGCAGTAGTCTCTCTTTCTAAATTAATATTACTTTTAAGTTTAAAAATATTGTTGTCCACGATAATTATAAATTCATCAGCGTTTCATGTAAAGTAATATAAATAATTATTTCAACAATTAAGAGACACCTTTAAACAAGATGGTAAGAAATAGTTGGACTAAAATAAGAACTAACTTTAAAAATAAGTGGAAAAAGGTATATATATATATATATAAATATAAATATATATATATATATATATATATATATATATATATATATATATACAGTGATGATCATATTTATTGGCACGGTAAAATAAAAGTTAAATTTTGTCTAATAAATTCTAAAAAAAGGGATTAAATTAAAGAAAATAACAAAGTATATTATGTATTTTTAACTGGCCTTTCCGATGCAGCAATCGGATTTTAGAAAAAATAAATAACAAAGGAACAACAAACATAATTGCAAAAAACCCTTTGTTCAAAATTATTGGCACGGCTTTTTTTCTTTTAGTATCAGTATAATATCAATCACTTTCCGGTTTACGTGCTTTCTGAACTTTTTTATAGCCATAAATTTCATTCAGTGAATAATTTTTTTCAGATAATTTTTAGATAGCGATTTATTTAAACTATTATAAGTGACTAAATTATAATTTTCAATCGTCATGGTTAAAACTAAGGAACACAGCGAAGACGTCAGGAAGCTTGTTGTAGCATGCCATACCAATGGGGAGGGCTATGATAAGATTTCAAAGAAGCTAAACCTTCCCAAATCCACTGTTAGAGCCATAATAAACAAGTTCAAATCGCAAGGCCACGTTATGAGTTTAGAGGGTAGAGGGAGAAAAAGGATTCTTTCCCCAAGAGATGAACGGAAAATTGTTCGACAAGTAAAACAAAACCCAAGGATCTTTGTTGGGGAGATTGTTGATGAACAGAGCACCTCTGGAGTGAATGTATCTCGACATACAGTTGGTAGAGTTTTGAAGAGAGCTGGTTTAAATGCATGTCGTCCGAGAAAGACTCCCTTATTGAAGCCTATGCACCTGAAAGCAAGGCTAGCCTTTTCAAAACGTCATATTGATAAAGATGTTGCATTCTGGAAACGTGTTCTATGGACTGACGAAACGAAAATAGAGTTATTTGGCCATAATAAAGTGTCTTATATTTACAGAAAATCTGGCGAAGCTTTCCTGCCTAAGAACACCATACCCACAGTGAAGCACGGTGGAGGCAGTTTGATGTTTTGGGGATCCTTTGCTGCCTCTGGACCAGGGCGACTTGTTAAGGTCACAGGTAGCATAAAAAAGGAAGATTATGTTAAAATATTGAGTGAAAACCTGAAAGACTCTGCTAAAGAGCTCTCACTTGGTCGTCGTTGGTGGTTCATGCAAGATAATGACCCAAAGCATTCGGCTAAACTGACTAAGAAATGGCTTGAGGACAATCATATTAATGTTTTGGAGTGGCCATCACAAAGCCCAGACCTTAATCCAATTGAAAATTTATGAGAACATTAAAATTGAGGGTAATGTAAAGGAAGCCTAAGAATCTTATTCAATTGAAGGATTATTGTCAGGAAGAGTGGGCTAAAATTACTACTGAAGAGTGCAACAACTTGGTTGTAAACTATGAAAAGCGACTGAGGAAGGTAATCAAGGCCAAAGGCTATACAATTGATTATTAAATAAATCGTGCCAATAATTTTGAACAAGGGTTTTTTGCAATTATGTTTGTTGTTCCTTTGTTCTTTATTTTTTCTAAAATCCGATTGCTGCATCGGAAAGGCCAGTTAAAAATACATAATATACTTTGTTATTTTCTTTAATTTAATCCATTTTTTAGAATTTATTAGACAAAATTTAACTTTTATTTTACCGTGCCAATAAATATGATCATCACTATATATATATATATATATATATATATATATATATATATATATATATATATATATATATATATATATATATAACAAATATTTTTAAAAAAATCCTTAACTTTACTTTTCCATCCTATTTTATTTTAATTTTATTAAGAAAAATGAAAATTAGTGACCTATTTTCTTTATTATTTTTAAAATATTTTTAGGAATATCTGCCTTAATACAAAAATGCGAGTTTATTTTGGTGTCTTTAACCCCACATTTTTTTTCTGATGGGTGGGCTTTGTTTTAATATAAAAAAAAAATCTTTATCACATTATTATTCAAGACAGTGTCTATTACAATAAACCATCATTTCCGAAACGATCGTAAAAACTATTGATTTAGTTTTGTTATTTTCTTTTTGAAACTGATTTCCAATTAAAAAATTATGAAACGTTTTACTCAATATATATATATATGTATATATATATATATATATATATATATATATATATACATATATATATATATATATATATATAGTTTTGAATAAAATAGGCGGCAGTTTCTTAAAAGCTCTTTCAGCTATCATCTCATCAGGAGAAAATCGATAGCGTACAAAATAATATTATGTCGAAAATAAAGAGTTCTAATGAGGAACTTATTGAGTATGCCAAAAGTATGGGGACACTAAAATAAATTTATTAACGTTTAAAAACGATTAAAATATTGGCACAACGAGGGCGAAAAACGAGAGAACAGATTCAAACTTCCCCAACGAGAAACAATGCGTTTGATGTTTCCTTTTGCCGGCACAAAAAGTTTGACGCACCGCAATAGAGAAAAACTCCAAAATCTTTAAATAGTTTCTGGAACCTCGAACCGTTCTATTTTATATTAAAAACACTGACCTTTATAGAGTGGGGCCTAAAAGGTTTTGCTATTGTTTCAAAGAATCTAAATAAGTAGGAGGAGATTGTACTCAAATATTTCTCATATGTGATATCTCCCCATTTTCGTCTTCATACGTAAAGTAAAGTTTACAGTGTATAATAATTATCTGATACTGGAGATATTCATAATCGTAATCTATATAAAAAGAGGGCAATAAATATATAAGAAATATTTGGAATCAAGTATACACTTGCTGTTATTTCATATCATTTTAAACCATAGAAATAAATTTTAATCAAACCTTAATCAAGCCGCCCTAGGGTTGGGGACATATATATATATATATATATATATATATATATATATATATATATATATATATATATATATATATATATATATATATATATATATAAAATTCAATGAATTTCAAAAAAACTCTCATTGAAATGAATTTCATATTAAAATAATTTTTATTATTCTAAGCAAGACAAATAATGCTTCAGAAAATTAATCTTCTTAACCTATAGGGTTTCGATATCTACCATCTTATCAGAGGAGAGAAAATATTAGCAAATATTTATAAGGTATGCACCCTATTTGCTAAAGTCAGTGAGACATGGAAAGTCAAAGTCAAAATAATAAATTTATCAGAAGTCCTGTAGCAGGAGGACTTGCAGAAAAAGGATATGACAGTTTTTTTTAGATCCAGCTTGCTTGGCAAAATCCATGTTATGCGTTCTTTACATCCCTTTGGTTATAAGGTCCAAGTTATATGTTGGATAATCCGCTTAGCTGAGTAGATATCCGAATCGGGAAAGTGCTTGTATAAATTTGTTTGTGGGTCCAGAGATAATAATTCAAAGTCTGGTGGAATTCTTTTCATTAGAAGTCTATGTAATTTTTAGTGGGGCGAGGTGTTAATATTAGGGAGAGTAGGTAGTCGTGTGTGGTAGGAAGTGGGGTGAAACATATGTGTATATTCATCCCTATATACACATGAACACACATATACAAACACCCACACAATATACATATATAAATACATACATACACACACATATATATATATATATATGCATATACACACATACACATACACATACACACATATATATATATATATATATATATATATATATACATATACACACATATATACACACATAAACATATATATATATATATATATATATATATATATATATATACACTTGTGCCCGATATTATTCATACCCCCCTTGAAAATTGAGTTTATTAGGTGTAACTTTTGTAAGAATTTATTGTTTACGTCCATATTGATACATATTCTTAATAAACCTCTTCTGATCATTTTCGTCATTTTAAAATCTCGGGATACTTGTAATAAAAGAAATATACAGCTATTTATAAAATCTGCAATGTTCAAAAATAATCATACCCCCTTATTTTTTCAGTATTAATCGAGTTTCTGACTGTTTGTTTTCTGTTTGATTCTTATTTTGAATGCTTTTATACAACCTTTGATTAATTTCATTTCGTTTTTTGCATTTTTCAGAAATTAAAATGATATCAACTGAAAACCAATAAAAGAAAAAAAATTATTAGAATGGGGAAGAAAAAAGAGCTTAGTAATGATCTTAGGACTAAAATTGTGAATTCACATAAAGATGGTTTAGGTTACAAGTCAATTTCCAAGAAATTTGAGGTCCCTACAGCAACAGTACAGAGCATCATTAAAAAATTCCAGAGCCACCACACAACAAACAACTTGATTGGTAGAGGAAGGAAAAGGAAACTGTCTGCTAGAGCCACCAGGAATATTGTAAGAAGTGTTAATGCAAATCCAACCACCACTAATAAGGACATTTTAGAAAATCTGGAGTCTTCTGGCATAAACATATCAAGGCAAACATTGCAAAGGACTCTGCATGAAAATGGTCTGAAAGGAAGAAGACCAAGAAGGACTCCATTGCACACCGGAAAACACCTTGCAGCACGTCTAAAGTTTGCTAGGACCCATGTGAATTCTCCAGAGTCCGTTTTCTCAAGTATTTTGTGGACTGACGAAACAAAAATTGAATTGTTTGGCCATATGGATGCTTCTTACGTTTGAAGGAAGAAAGGAGAAGCTTACAACCCAAAGAACACCATACCCACGGTGAAACATGGTGGTGGTAGCCTAATGTTTTGGGGCTCCTTTTCGGCTAGTGGTCCAGGTAGTTTGGTCAAGATAGATGGAACCATGAAGAAGGAGCAATATTTGGAGATACTCCAGAAAAACATTAGACAGGATGCGGAGAAGCTCCATTTAGGACCAAACTGGGTCCTTCAACAGGATAATGATCCAAAACATACTGCCAAAATAGTCAAGAAATGGTTTGAGGATAATCAAATTAATGTTTTGGAATGGCCTAGCCAGAGTCCCGACCTGAACCCTATCGAAAACCTCTGGCACATATTGAAAACTGAGGTTAAAAAGCGGAAACCTAGAAATTTGAGGGATTTGGAGAACTACTGCATTGAAGAATGGTCAAAAATCAGTGTTGATGCTTGTAAAAACCTTGTTGATAAATATCCCAAACGGTTACAGGCAGTTATTAAGAATAAAGGGCATGCTATTGACTATTAGTAAGAGAGGTATGAATAATTTTGAACTAGTGCCATTATTGTTTTTCTTTGTATAATGTTTCAAACTTGCATAATTTATTTATTTGTTGAGTTTAAATTAAATGCTCATGCTTGATTTATTGTTTGAAATCCCTTTAATATTGTCTACCTTCTGGTTTGAGCAATATTCTTATAGAAATCTCAAAGATCCGAGGGGTATGAATAATATCGGGCACAAGTGTGTATATAACTAGATATCTCTTCAGATAGCATTAAAAGAATCATAAAGTTTGACCGGTCGCTTAATTGAGGTCAGGTCGTGTACTAGATATAGAGACTTGGTTCGGGAAGGACAGAACGGGAACAAGAAGAATATAGAGATAAGCATAAAAATATAACAAAAACAAAAATAAAATGATGGGCCAAATACGTAAACGGAATAATTCGTTTTTTCAAGATTTATCCCAGTTTCATCTCAAATCTATTTGTCAGTTTAAATCGTATTTTTTCCGTCAACTCAAGTTATATATACTGCCCATGAGGTGCTAATTATTATTAATGTTATACGTATCTATATTTCCCTTAGAAAGGAGGATTGACATAAGGTTTAGAATATACTATATTTTATGAGCTAATTGTGAAACCAATTCTAAGATTATTAATGGAACGTTTTCTCTTTTTTTATGATCCTTACGGTAATTGTTCAATGCTAAATAAGCTAAAACAAATTTTATAAAGTAATGATAATACCTTAGTGAAAAACGTTTAAAATCAGTAATATCTATAACATTATGCTATTTAATAATATTTAACTGGGGAAATTTTCTACAACTGCATTCAAACACACACAAAGTTACCTATAAATACAGCAAATAGGGTGCATACCTTGTAAATATTTGCTAATATTTTCTCTCCTCTGATGACATGGTAGACATCGAAACCTATAGGTTATGGAGATTAATTTTCTAAAGCATTCTTTGTCTTGCTTAGAATAATAAAAAAATATTTTAATATGAAATTCATTTCAATGAGTGTTTTTTTGAAATTCATTGAATTACAATTAAATTTATTTGCTCTATCTTGCATATCGAGCAATTCTCGTTTAGATGGGATAACTTATAGAATATTACTGCCAGTAATATTTTGTAAACCTTACAATCTCACGTTTCCATAACAACTGATTGTTAAATAAAAACTATTCTGAAGTATATACATACACACACACACACATATATATATATATATATATATATATATGACGTTATTAAAAATATCTTTAACAACGCAAGCATCCCCCCTTTTTTAATTTCCACGTCTTTTTCCGTTTCTGAAATAGAATAGCATCACACTTTGCACATGAATCATTTTCAAATATTTGTAGTAGTGTTCTTGTTTTCTTTATCTTTAAAACGACGAAACGTTGAAAAACACATAACTTTACGTTTGTTCATTTTTATTTCTCTCTCTTGCTCTCTCTATCTATATATATATGTACATGTATAAATATGTTTTGTTTGATCGTTCAACGTTTACAGTTTTCAAATAATGATTACAGTTAATAGATGACCTTCTCCAAATGTTCAATTTTATTTTCAATAAAACAAAAGTTATGATTAATTGTCTGGTGTTCAAGATATTAAAATATGTAAGGAGGTGAGGGATGCTTGTTATGACTGGTTTTTGCAAAACAACCATGTCGCTTCAGCGATTGCTGTTGCTACTAATCAACTGCTGTCGCGGAAAAAAGAAGTAGCATGTGAAACAGATAACAAAAAAGCACAAACGGGTATAATTAGGTGGATCTGATTGAAAGCAAACGAGTACCGTACATTGTTATTACATGTGTTTAGGGAGGAGGGCAAAAAAAAACTGAAACTAAACACAAAAATTTATTGGAAGCATGGAAAAATTATCGAGTTACGACAGAAAAATGGGAGCAAAAAAAGTTATCGGGTTTACCTTAACCATGGAAAGTAAAGGACACTTTGTTAAAACTGGAAATTAAAAAAATATAATATTAAAAATATAATACATTTATAACTTCAAATGTTGCATTAGAATTCATTTTAAATATTCAATTTCTAACATAATATAATCAATTCTTTATGCTGCAATATTTTTATGTCATGAATTTATTATTTTTTAAATATAATTTATTATATTTTCTGTTCCAGATTTACCAACTAGTATTTCATGTTAAAGATTACCTTTCATGGTTGCGTTTTCTATTGAAATATATATTTTGTATGTGTTTGTATATTTATATATTATAAACTTACAGTTTTCAGTGATATAAAACTATTTATTGATGGAAATAAAATATTCGATTCATCCTCGCAATAACTGTGTAACTTACTATATATATATATATATATATATAAAATATATATATGTATATATATATATGTGTGTGTGTGTGTATACTTATAGAGAATGAGACGATGATAACCAAATATAGTGACGATAAATTTGATTAAGTTTAATTGATAACATTCGAAGATAAATAAAACTGATAAAGTTGAAAATGTAGAAGTACAGGAGAGCGACGAGAAATCAAATTAATCTAATAATCTTTCTGAAATTTTTAAATTATAATTGACTGTTCAGATTATTATAATTATTGGAACTACTTGTCAACCTTCATATCAGAGTCTTATTAATGATTACTGTCGTGAAAAGACTGACCACACTAGGCTCGTCATCTAGTTTATATGAACGGGAACATTGTTTAATATTTTCACGAAATAATTATTGACGTATGATGGATATTTACCGATGATTGGGATGATTATAACCAGGGGTCTGATAAATGTAGCTTAATTTAAAAGTGCATACGGCACGACACTTGTACATTTCTAAAATTATATCAGAATAAAAAAAAATATTTTCCTGTTACGCAGGAAAACGTCAAAATCGAGCATCCAGCAATATTGTGCCTATCTTGAAAAAAAAAAGAGTTCTCGCCGTTAAGTACAGAAAAATTTACAAGGGCAGAAAATGACGTAAAATCCTTGAGCATTTTGAGTTGAAACTTAAGAAATATTAATACGTGCATTGATTTCCGCTGACGAAATAGTGTATATATACAAGCTACTACCTTATTTAGAAAAGAAACGAAAATTTACATGGAACCTGAATAATTTAGTATAACTGAAAATAACGAAACGTCATAGATTAATATATTTTTCAAAAAGAAATAATGTAATTCTGCGGTATACTATACAAGTAAATTATTTCACCAATGTTTACATGCAGGGCAAATGCCTCTGTATTTGTGTTTCTATGTCCAGTTAAAATCAAAACACAGAAAAAGGATCACCATTAATATGGGATTGTCGTGAAATATCGAAGATTCAGATGCTTTTTCTACCTTAACGCGGCAAAATGTTTTTTCTACCTAAACGCGGCAAAATCTATTGGGTTCACATAAACTCGTTTCATTCTGAACGATTAAAACATTTGCGCACAGGTAAAAACTATTCATAGCTTGCATGCGTAAAATACAAGAATTTGCAACGTCATGGTATGGCGGTCGCTTTCACAAAGTGAGTTAAGATACTGGTCCATAGATACTAATTTGTAGGTTAGAACCCACCTTACAGTGTTTGTATTTTTCTGTTGAATTCAATCAGTGTATAAGGATCTTATAATTTTTTTATTCCATTTTCACCCCCAACAATACACTGAAATTTGGATGTAGGTGGCAACTATCGGGGGCATAAGTTGCAGGGATACTGTATAGAGAGTTTGTCAGCGTGATTCCCTGTCACAGTACACTTGCAATTCTGCATATCAGTACAATTGGGAAAGCAGAAACGCGAATTTTTCTAATAAGACCATCGTGCTACAACCTGTCAAAGCCTTAGATACATCTAAAGCCGTCACTCCACCCCCTGCTTTGTTTAGTGTATGGTATACACGTTCAAAGTTCCTATTTACAATGCCTCCCCACGGGACAGAGTAAGACACCAATGCCGTTCTTTTAATATGGAGAAATGAAACAAAAAAAAAATGTTTCACTCGTGAAGGATTTTTACTCCACTAACAGAAAACAAGCAATTGAAGCGTAACACCGGAAGAACAGATACTGTACTTTGATCTTGTCCCTAGGGTCACGAAGAGTTTACAGTTAACCTGCTATGTCTAAATGAATATTCTTGATCAGTAAAAATTTAGCAACTGTAAGGTGATTAGATTAGAGCTTGGTTATTATGGACTAAAATATGTTGACGAAAAGCGGAAGGAGGGTAATGGGGCAGTACATTTATGGGTCAGTTTTCTCGCCAGAATTCATGTAGACTTGGAGCACATAAGCAGTTTTCTAGAAGTCAGGAAAGCCAAATTCGTTAGGGCATTTGTTGTATAGTAAGGACATAACTGGAGCAACATAAGCGGAGCAATTTTTTTTTATAGCACAGCCGGAATGAGATTAGGTCCACATGCTTTTGAGTTATCTAGATGTTAAGGATATCACGCACCTGAGAAGGCATACTTTTTCTTTTGTACTTTGTTATATATATTTTACATTTTTATCGACGATTAATTAACTTAAAACAACTCATTTTTCTCATTTAAAAGGTTACGCAAACCATTTTTTACATCGTACTTCTTAGATTTTTAAAATAATACAATACGTTATGAGTATTCATTTGTAAAACATGAAACCGTTTATTTCCAGTTTGTTTTATATTTTATTTTTTTATAAAATAATACGAAATTTCTGGATGCAAATAACACGACTGTTGCAACAGACCATAATAGAAAATCTTTCAAGATCGTAGCAGCAGTAAAAAATCTCTTAAGCTTATACATAGTCATGAAAACGTTATCCACATATTAATAGCAGCGGTTTCTATTTGTATTCCTTACATCGTTTCGTTTTTTTTTGGGGGGGGTACATTTTTGGGTTTTGGTTCGATTTTCACGTTTTATCAGCGTTTATGTTTTTTTTTAATTGTTACATTTAAGTACAGTATCCAAATCCCTCATCCCATATAGTCGGTATCGGTGGTGTATGGCCCCTATTTCGATGGTTACGTAAATTGTTTTGGTTACAGAGATGAACTTGAGGTCAGGGGGAAAATAAAACGATCTTTGAACAAATTTGAGCTAGGAAGACTTACCTGATAAAGATGTATGGGGGCGGTGGCTGATGATCCAATCTGGGTGCAGATTATGGCGGATTGGATAGGGATTGGCCAGATGAGAAAACCAGATATGCAGAGGCCAACCTCTTTGAGAAATTGATCAGGCCATCCCCCCCATCCACTAAACCAATCTTGATTAAATTTTACATGATAGTGGCCCCTAACATAACCGAAGTTTATTGCAGTGTATCTCTTAACTTTGACTTTCCAAAATACCGCTGCCAGAAATGATTTACAGTGCCATTAAGAATGTTGTTTTCATTAGATGCATATAATTCTTTTTGAAACAAATGTTAACCACTGTAGTTCTTTTTACTGGTTTAAATTTGTATGCTTAACAATGTAAGTGTCAACTTATAAAAGGCTGTTGACAAGACCTTTCTAAGACACATTTGGCGTATACTAGCATTTAAATTGACAGCCTAATTAGAATTATTTAAACACATCCGTCTTACTATTAAATGACTTAACAATGTTACGATTATTATCCTCAATTTACTTTCTACATACAGTTATTTCGTCTGATTTTCGGGGAAAAGTACTACACTGCGCATATTCTGATCACAAGATTCGAAACCTTCGGATGTTCGCGAACATTTGAATTTATGTTCGAATCTAAATGCGTGCTTGTGTATGCATTTCTCTAAACTGAGTCCTCTTTTAACATGAAGAAATTGTGATCACAATCGCTAGTTTTACGAGTCATATATTTTCCATTTTGAAGTTTTCTTGTCGAGACGTGTTTTTCGGTCTGATTGATCTAAAGTGTGATCGATTGATTTAAAGCGACATATCCTTCTCACCATTGGTGTTTGTTATCTTCGACTCATGATGTCTGCCGTCTTATTTTTACATCCGTAGCCGTTTTTGCGTCCAGTTTGTGTGTAGTTTATATGTGGTGTTAGTCTCCACGTTCAAGTGTTTTCTTTAATATTTCTGCAGTTTTGCTATGTCTCTGATTCCAATTTCCCTCATATTTACATTAATTTTCGCGAGTTTTCTTGCGCTTTTACTATTGTGGTGTCATTTTACTTAATTGATTTTCAATATGCCCTTGAGGTATCTGTCCAGTTGCGTGTATTACTGCGCATCACAGTCTACGTTATCTTCACTCTGTGGTCTACTGGAACAACAATATCTACAAGATGGCAGAATGTTCAATCTTGCTACTTTTAATGACATCTAATCTTCCTGCTTGGATCGGTTTATTCGTGTATATATCTATGTTCTACAGGATCTTGTAACTTTCATTTTTAGTGCTGCGGCCGATTTGTACTTGTACCATTTATCTGTGCTTTCAAGATGGGATTGTTTGCATAATTGGCAATGTGTTGGCTTACTCACATAATCGTGCCCTTAGTTCTGCATTGGTACAACTTATAAACGGTTCAGTGTATATTATTAGTTAGCCTTATAATAAGTTTATTCCTGTAACGGGTTTCACCAATATACGTTTCATTCGAACAGTGTTCTTGTTTCTGAGATATTCATTTCCTATTTCCTCTCATTTCCGTTGCTTTGATAACGTCTGATTCCAGGACTCCCAAGTGCATTTAGCTATCGTGTTAATCTAGTGACTTCATCTCTGTTTGATTGGGCAGTAATATACCTTCTGTTGCTTCTAGTTTCCCTTAATAATGGTCAGCAGTGTGCACTTTCCAACACTGAATTCCATGCGGATATCCTGGCTAAAGGTTCTTTCTGGTCATATTTATCACCATTTCTTGCTCTGTCTATGTTTTCGAAAACACTATTGTTATTATTGGAGTTATTATTGTTATTATTATTATTATTATTATTATTATTATTATTACTATTATTATTATTACTATTATTATTATTATTATTATTATTATTATTATTATTTTGCTATTTGTCAATCTCGTTTTTTAATTTTATTAGAGTCCACATGTTCGCTATTCAAATATTTTTACGTAAGTGTGCAATATGAAGTTACCAATAGCTCAATATTCCATGTGTAAGAATAAACATATAGTGATAAAAAAATGGAGCAGGAAATGTGTAGAAAAGACTGTAATACTTAGAACGAGTTATATAATATTTATATGTCTCTATCTATCTATCTATCTCTCTCTCTGTATATATATATATTATATATATATATAAATATATATATATATATATATATATATATATATATATATATATATATATATATATATATATATATATATATATATATATTAAAAAGAGTGTAGCCATCAACAACCGTGGGTTTTTTTTAAAAGGTTTTCATCATATTTTTATTTTAAAATATTTTTATAACGCGCTCCGAGCTTAGGGTGTGCTCTCTTCAGATGTTTTCCTAAAAAAAAGTTTTTCTTTAAAATGGGAGTTTGTAAAGTTATTTTTCCTCCGCTGATACTAAATGTGTTTTTCAGAGTGATGTGTGGTCTCAGGCATTCTGTCTCCAACCGTAAGTGTTCAAAGTGTCCGGTCAAAGTTAGATTCAAAGAGGACGCTTTTGGTCCATTTGGTGAAGGTTTTTATGCTTTGTTTTATGTTTTCTAAAGACTTTCTTTCCCCATGTATAGTACACACTCACACACAATCACACACGCATATATATATACATACATGTACATGTACACATACACACGTATACGCACGCAGGTACATACATAGAAATATATGTAGGAGCATACATATATACTTACCCACCTACACACTCACACACGCACTCACACACACCACCCCTAACACGTCAGGCACATATTGGTTAATTTTTTCCCCAACCAAAACTCCTCGGTGAGTTTTTTGGTCTACAGAAATGAAACTTCATATATAAGGTATTTTAATCGATGCAAAACTTCATATTTGGGCTTTAGCTTGGAAAATCTGTGCAAAAGAGTGAAGATTAAAAAAAATGAAATTTGCCAGGTGAAGGTCGAACGCCGGCATCGCCAATGCATAACGTATTAGCTATTGGTTCATGTTTTAATTTTTAACCTTCCAGTCAACATGTTTTCATAGCCCAGTCATTGACGGCAGAGGTAAAATAAATCGTGAGCTGAACGTTTTAGTTTCGATTCTCTTTTTTATACTTTTAAATTATTACTATATATTGCATCTAATCTACAGTGATGATCATATTTATTGGCACGGTAAAATAAAAGTTAAATGTTGTCTAATAAATTCTAAAAAAGGGATTAAATTAAAGAAAATAACAAAGTATATTATGTATTTTTAACTGGCCTTTCCGATGCAGCAATCGGATTTTAGAAAAAAATAAATAACAAAGGAACAACAAACATAATTGCAAAAAACCCTTGTTCAAAATTATTGGCACGATTTATTTAATAATCAATTGTATAGCCTTTGGACTTGATTACCTTCCTCAGTCGCTTTTCATAGTTTACAACCAAGTTGTTGCACTCTTCAGTAGTAATTTTAACCCACTCTTCCTGACAATAATCCTTCAATTGAATAAGATTCTTAGGCTTCCTTTGCATTACCCTCAATTTTAATGTTCTCCATAAATTTTCAATTGGATTAAGGTCTGGGCTTTGTGATGGCCACTCCAAAACATTAATATGATTGTCCTCAAGCCATTTCTTAGTCAGTTTAGCCGAATGCTTTGGGTAATTTTCTTGCGTGAACCACCAACGACGACCAAGTGAGAGCTCTTTAACAGAGTCTTTCAGGTTTTCACTCAATATTTTAACATACTCTTCCTTTTTTATGCTACCTGTGACCTTAACAAGTCGCCCTGGTCCAGAGGCAGCAAAGGATCCCCAAAACATCAAACTGCCTCCACCGTGCTTCACTGTGGGTATGGTGTTCTTAGGCAGGAAAGCTTCGCCAGATTTTCTGTAAATATAAGACACTTTATTATGGCCAAATAACTCTATTTTCGTATCGTCAGTCCATAGAACACGTTTCCAGAATGCAACATCTTTATCAATATGACGTTTTGCAAAGGCTAGCCTTGCTTTCAGGTGCATAGGCTTCAATAAGGGAGTCTTTCTCGGACGACATGCTTTTAAACCAGCTCTCTTCAAAACTCTACCAACTGTATGTCGAGATACATTCACTCCAGAGGTGCTCTGTTCATCAACAATCTCCCCAACAGAGATCCTTGGGTTTTGTTTTACTTGTCGAATAATTTTCCGTTCATCTCTTGGGGAAAGAATCCTTTTTCTCCCTCTACCCTCTAAACTCATAACGTGGCCTTGCGATTTGAACTTGTTTATTATGGATCTAACAGTGGATTTGGGAAGGTTTAGCTTCTTTGAAATCTTATCATAGCCCTCCCCATTGGTATAGCATGCTACAACAAGCTTCCTGACGTCTTCGCTGTGTTCCTTAGTTTTAACCATGGCGATTGAAAATTATAATTTAGTCACTTATAATAGTTTAAATTAATTGCTATCTAAAAATTATCTGAAAAAAATTATTCACTGAATTAGCGTTAAACAAGCATAATATGGCTATAAAAAAGTTCAGAAAGCACGTAAACTGGATATTGATTGATATTATACTGATACTAAAAGAAAAACAAAGCCGTGCCAATAATTTTGAACAAGGGTTTTTTGCAATTATGTTTGTTGTTCCTTTGTTATTTATTTTTTCTAAAATCCGATTGCTGCATCGGAAAGGCCAGTTAAAAATACATAATATACTTTGTTATTTTCTTTAATTTAATCCCGTTTTTAGAATTTATTAGACAAAATTTAACTTTTATTTTACCGTGCCAATAAATATGATCATCACCGTATATATATATATATATATATATATATATATATATATATATATATATATATATATATATATATATAAGTGAAAATGTCCGTCTGTCTTTTCTCTATGGTTGTTAAACAAGGATATTATACAGAAATGCATTACTTTACATATTCACACTTTTTTAATATATGCATAGGAACATAACCTTATGAAAAGTACATAGGGCCCGAGCAAAGCCGGGCAGAACTGCTAGTATATCTATAAAAGTGAACATGTCTGTCTTTCTCTGTGTGTCTGTCTGTGTGTGTACATTTCCCTACGCCATAACTATGTCAATTTTTTGTCTACAGACTCGAAATTTGATACATGGTACTGAGATTGGGAAAAATACATATCGGCTTTCAGTCATAAATTTTGCTGTAAAGAGGTTAAAGTTCAACGATTTGACCTTTGAGAACTCTACAAAACTCCTTGGACACTTTTGTGTCTTAACACTTGAAATTTTAGATATAGGTTCCTTGGACATGGATCTAACTTAACTTGATTTGAACCCAAATCAATAAATGTTAAGGGCTCATAATAGGTGTCTAAATTAAAAAAAAATATCTGTTGTCTCTACCAAATTACTAATTATTAATTTCTGGTTTAAGAATTTGAAATTTTACATAAAGAGTATTCAGAGATAGCTTTTTAATCGGGTTGGGTCGAATATTTTTAATTACCAATACATAAATGCATGTATGAATGTATGTATGTCTCCCTAAAACTTTCTATGAAGGCGACGGATTTTTAAAAGATCAGTATCATTTTGAAGGTCGACTTTGCAGATGACAAATATAAAAAATAGGCTAAAATTATTAATATCTTCACCTTCAACTGGGCACTTTTCTACAGTGGGTGGGTCGCTTTTATCGCCGATATTTTCAAAAGTCAGCCTCTTCTCCCGATTGTCTAGCCTTAATACAAACCTACGTTACTTCCGGTTTGTCGGTTGTCGTAACGTCAAAGACGTTAGGTTTTTCCCCGTTCTTTTCCTTCTTTGCCGAACGAGTTCGAGACTTCCTTCCCGTTTGGAGGTGTATGGTGAGCAAAGAAAACAAGTGTAAGTGGGAAGGCAGGCTCGAACTAGTTTTCCATTTCTCCAAATAACCAATTTGCAAAGGGAGACAACTCAAACCACACGCCCCCTTGATCTACACCAGCATCACATGTCAACCCATCACGTAGTCGCTCGACCAACATGGCGGCCGTCTCTCTCGCTGCGATCTCCGCGAAGCCTCTTCGTGAACGTAGCTACTTGGCTCGACGTCGCTGTCTTCCTCTGATGACACCACTACCGGCCGCACATCAAGGATGTGTCGAGGGATGCCGTCAATAGATACATTGTTCAGGGACTGGACACTTGTCACAATGCCCCTCCCCCAGCGTGTGGTACAGCGAGGATCAGGCGGTTTGATCCACACTTCCTCTCCCACTCGCACAGCCGCTCGCTTCTCGCCTTCCTCCGCGGGTACCTGTGCAGTTCGGGGATGCCGCCACTCGTACTTGAAGACTGCCCTCTGCTGCACTGACTCCACTTTTTGCCCTGACTTTGAAGCCATATTATACCAGAAGACATCTTCTGGTCGCGAAATCTGGCCCCTTTCAGCTATAGCCTTAATGGTCCTGTGATGCGGCTCCACAGTTCCGTTTCAGCCGTTTCTATATGCAGCCCTGAAATAGCGCTTAACTCCTCACTTATCCAACACATTCTCCATGGCAGCTGAGCGAAAGGCAGTTCCATTTTCCATTGGCACTTCCATCACTGGACCCCTGCCAAAAACACTTCTTCCAAGACCTATGCAATTTCATCTGCATTTTCCGCCTTGATTTCCCTCCAAATGGCTACTCTTCCTGGTCCACAGTCGACCATTGACAGATACGGCCTCTGTCAATAGTGCGTTACGTCTATCGCCGACATGCTCCAGTTCTCTTCCACCTGAACCTCACCAGCTTCATGTCTACTCGGCGCAGGGTCGATTGATTGACACCGGCTGCATCTCTCAACCACTTCCCTAACGGCCTCCTTTGTAATTCTGGGGTCCACCTTCCTGGCGAAGAACAAGGTTCTATCCACTCCAAAATGGTGCATGCCATGCAAATCCTTCAGAATGTCTTCATTCAAACAACATATTGCAACAGCCGCCTCATTCGGCGCCTTTAGCCAGGTCTTCCGCACCCTCGTCATCACATCTGCTCTGTTCTTCGCTGAAGGAACGATAGTGCCCCTAAGTTGAAGATCAAATTCCCTAATTAGCTTTACTAGCATCTCGGCAGCGCCTTTCGTCTTCACCTTCCTTTCTCCTGAAGCTTCGGACTGGATCCAAGGGAACACAGTGGCTGAGTCGGTCCTCACCTCAACATTCTGTAGCCCCTCATTTCAAGGCTAAGTTGATGCCCTTTATAACCGCATCCACTTCCGCCACATTTATGTGAGCCACGTCGTCCTTCTGCCGTAACCAAGCAGCATCTTCTGCAGTAACACCGCCTATCCCCAAGTGACCGCCACTATACAACTTGCATCAGACAACACAGCACCTTCTGCACTGTTGGGTACATACCAAACACCTCTCACTGGATCCTCACTCTTCACCTCTTCAATAATCTCTCTCATAATGTCCACATTCTCTTTATCAACTCCATTCTCCCACTTCGCTACACTAGCTAGCCTTTTGATATAACTACATGCAGTCCGTAGCCATCCTGCAATAGGGTAATGGCCCACCAGTCTTCCGCATATTGAGAAGAGTTCTCACCTGCTCAATTTTTCCGACACCTCCGGGATCTCATTTCCCCTCCGGAACACTAACCGTCCTATCTGGTCCTTTCTTAGTTGGAGCCCTAACACAGATCCTCCCTCCAACGATTCCGGTCGTTTTGCAATTAACCCAAAACTGGCTAATCTGACTGCGTCCTCCTTGCTTAGCACCGTTTTGAGGATCGCTGCCATGAGGTTTGCTGCAGAATTCAGGCCAAAACCCAACCTAGTCAGGCAGTACGTTCGGCCCTTGCATCTTACCAGCTGGTATTTCCAGAATTCCTGTGAAATGTGGATCTGTAGGTATGTAGATTTTAAATCCACAATCGTTTCAGCCTTTTGCATCTGCCTCCACTCTCGCATGGTATCTCCGCACACATCCATCACATCGCCTCCAGTGTCACACGCAACGTGTACGTTCAGCTCCCTGAAGTCCAGTACGGGCCGAACTTTTTGTTTTGTGGGCTGAACAACCGCCATTAACGGCAGCACACCTTCCACCTTATCCGTCCATGGTCTTAAAATCCCCTCTGAAATCCATCGGTCCATCTCCTCAAATTCAACTCTTGTGTCTATTCGCAACGTATGCTCGTAGCATTCCACTCTGTTGTTCAGTATGGGAGGTTCTCCCTTCCATGCCCACTTGCCTGCCCATTTCTCACCATCAAAGTGTGCAGAGAAATCTTGGTCCTCTATCGTGCAACTTTTGTCTAACCCGGCCGTTGCTGTGACACCTTTTTTCGAATTGCACACCTGCAGCCCCTTGATGTCCTCCAAAATCTCACGGAGTTCCTATGTACCGTAACGCCTCCTAGCCGAGCAATTGCGTCCATCCATAGCACCACATCGACACCCGTGACAATTTTGTTAATAACAATCGCCTGGATTGTTAGTGACATCCCACGTACCATCAACCGAACGATACTTGTTCCATTGCACTTCACCTCTCTGCCGTCAACTGCCGTAATGCTGCTGGTTCCATTGCATGTGTCAACCATGTCTTTGGTGACAATTGTTAAAGTACAGCCCGTGTCGACAAGGACTTTTGCACTTCGTCCATTTAGGGTCACCTCTAATTTTTGTGACATGACCTGAAGCGCCTTCATCGAATAAGTGGGGTAGCCACCGGCGCAGTGGCTTGTCCCTGTTCGTTTTCCCTGGGAACAGAATCTGCTGATGTGGCCGACTTCCCCATAGCGGTAACACGTGACTTCTAGCTTTGTCTCCCTGCACTCCCTCGCCATATGGGGGCCTTGGCATCGGTAGCATCTGCCAGAGAACCTGGGTCTGCCGCAGTCCTCTCTGCTTTTCGTCATTCACAATTTCCTGCTGCAGATTGCTTCGTTGAGCGACAGCTACGATTCCTTGCTGACTCTTTTTTTCCTGGCCAGCACCCTAGCCTGTATAATTAACTCCGCCACCTCCATAGTATTTACACCGGGCAGTTGCTGCAGGGCTATAACAATATGGTCCGGGAAGCCATTGATAAAGGCCATCTTTACCATCTGTCGACGGCCTCCTCCATTGAATCCTGCTAGTCCCGTCAACCTCCTGATATTGTTGGCGTAAACATCGACAGGCTCTCCGGTCAACAGCATACGGCTTAGTTTGCCATATGCCACAAACGGTCCTTCGGTAAATGCTTCCTTCAACTTTTCCTCAATGACGTAAACAGACAGTCGATCCTCCTCCCGCTTCTCATGATATAGGGCCAGAGCATCACCATCAAGATACAGCGGTATCAAGCTGGCTACATCCGCGATGTCCCGCAACTTAGCGACAAGTTTATCCTTGGTCAGCAAGGTTATAACATCTCCCTCTCCAGAGAACGTCTTAAGCATTTCATTGCTGATCCTCTTTGCTTCCATAGTTCCCGCCGAAATAGCTTGTAGTGAAGTAGAAAAAAAGAAATAAAAAAATATATAAGACACAGCTGTTCCTTCGAAAAGGTCGAGCTCCTTCAATGTCTAAAAATAATTCACCGTCACCAAAATAATTCGCCGTCACTTCTTCCAATCGTCGTTTCACTCTCTGCGCTCTTTACCCTGCTTAACAAAAGTACCGTTTATATGCTGCCCATTTCTCCACTTATGCAAATTGACTATCATCTAGAGCCATCTAGTTTTCCATTCCTCCAAACAGCCAATTTGCAAAGGGGGACAACTCAAACCACACAGAGCCATCTAATTTTCCATTCCTCCAAACAGCCAATTTGCAAAGGGGGGCAACTCAAATCACACAGAGCCATCTAGTTTTCCATTCCTCCAAACAGCCAATTCGCAAAGGGGGACAACTCAAATAACACAGAGCCATCTAGTTTTCCATTCCTCCAAACAGCCAATTCGCAAAGGGGGACAACTCAAACCACACAGAGCCATCTAGTTTGCCATTCCTCCAAACAGCCAATTTTCAAAGGGGGACAACTCAAACCACACAAATCCATCAAGTTTTCCATTCCTCCAAACAGCCAATTTTCAAAGGGGGACAACTCATACCACACAGAGCCATCTAGTTTTCCATTTCTCCAAACAGCCAATTCGCAAAGGGGAACAACTCAAACCACAGAACGCAACTAACTTCCCGGGTGTTAGACACGATATCAAACGCAACAGCAACAAAACGGGTCGATATGTCTGGCACAGAACGCTTATGTAGTTTTCATTGCGTCGTCACAGGGAGAATTTCTACTTTCAGAAGGGATCGCATACTGAAATTTAATGGTTGTACAAAAATTGCAAACAAATGCATTTTTATAAATATATATATATATATATATATATAATTTATTTAAGAAAAATTTAAGCGCTCTCATCTATTATGCTACGATATAGTCGATTTTACTGCTTCGTTTTTATCGTTAATCTGTTTACATGGTTGTGTTGATATTTTTAACAGATATTAAGGTTAATGTTTCTGCCTCGGAGAACCGGTGTTTTTCTTAGAAAGTCGGCCATTTTTTTTATTTTGACAAATTAAAAATAATATATATATATATATATATATATATATATATATATATATATATATATATATATTATTGCTGTTTTCTTACTGTTTAGATGTTACTTAAAAATATCGCATAATTTAAAGATAATCCCAAAACACGTTTAGTTCTATAATTGCATATTATTTACATGAACCTATATGTTTAAACATGTCTCAGTTTGGTTTACAGATCAGCTCACTCGTATAATTTTATAAAAAGCGTGAGATTTTGAAAATAAAAAAAATCGTGAGATTTTGAAAGTAAAAAAATCCTCATGTTCGCATTAAAACTAGTAGCTTTATTAAGATGCCTCTTAAAATAAAGCACAACTAAACATGTATGTACATATATTTCTAACCATGAACAAAACTTAAATTTTTAAAAGTATATATATATATATGTGTGTGTGTGTGTGTGTGTGTGTGTGTGTGTGTATACCTCTTCTATCGTTTGTTGAGTACTCTTTAATAATCACGCGGAGTATCCTTACAGAAATTATTGTGTTTGCCTCCACCAAAGTGTTGACCAAGTTAGGCACAAGGTTTCTTAATGTAGACCCCGCCATTTTCCTCAAGAGTGTCGCTCTCCATATACAAATCTTTTGGAAAAGTACACTTTCAATGAAGTATGTTTTCTATAAAGATAGAAATGCATAGTATAATGTCAGAGGAATTGCAACAGGAACTGAAGTGCAATGTATATGGCAGATACTTCTTGTTAAAATGTAGTTTGTTAATCCTATGAAATCACACAATCAAAGACAAGATCGGTAGTCTTATGAGGAAGATTCTACAGCATAACTGGCAATGCTAAGTTGTCATATGTGTAGTCTAATCTTAAAATTTTAATATAGCCTGACACGGCATACGAGTATTCACAATATTATCATACGATCATCTTTACAAGAAGGAAATATGTCATGACACATTTGTGAACTTTCATTTAGGACTAAAGCTGGATAAAAGGACCATCTACCTGCACAGAGACACATTATCACTTAAGAAAGGAATGTCACTTCTGTGAAGAAGTAGCAATCATATATATATATATATACATATATATATATATATATATATATATATATACTCGGGTTTTTTTATATTCAAAAGTAATGGACTAATGAATTCAACGAGGTTGTTAGATAGTGCTCAATAAAAAGAGCTGATAATACTTGATTATTGTTATATAAACATGCTCACATCCCGCTGCTACAAATAGCCACTTGTTTCAATCAAACAACAGATATCATCAGGCAGCGACGTGACTATTCAACAGTTCAATGAATAATAGGTTATACATTGAACTTTTGAATAGTCAAGTCGCTGCCTGATGATATCTGTTGTTTGATTGAAACAAGTAGCTATTTGTAGCAGCGGGATGTGAGCATGTTTATATAACAATAAACAAGTATATATATATACATATATATATATGTATATATATATATAGATATATATATATATATGTGTGTATGTATATATATATATATATATATATATATATATATATGATTGTGTGTGTGAAAAAAATTACACTACAAACAGCGAAAGAAACAACAATATAGGTAAGAATGAAAAAAAACAGTAGAGGTGGTAAAAAGAGTTAATAGCAACAACAAAAATAACAACAGAACTAATAGCACTAATGAAAATAATAAGTAATCAATTAAAAAAACTCCACTACACTGCCAGTATGAGTAACAGACAATGAACAATCCATTTCAATATGAATTAAGATAGTCCTTTGAATGTATACCGAATAAATATAAACCTAGTAAACAAAGAAAAAATGATACCTTTGCATATTAGAAGCATACCATATATAAATATCCGAAGAAACAATTGCAAACAGAAAACAAGATGTAATTCATGGATGCCTACATAGAAACCGATATTTTATATTACGTATAAGATCGGAGTTAAAGCAACCACATAAAAGAAAACGGTAAGGCGAGAAACCTAACAAAACTAGGCAAGAGGCTGTGTGTATCCAGGAAATGCAAATTAAAACATAGGTCAATCATGTAAAAGTAAGTTTAAATAGAACAACGTATTTGTTACATAAGAGTATAAAAACAAAATAAATTGATAAATATTCTTATGAATACATTAAAAGAAAAGGAAAACTACAATATTGTAAGAGACATATTAACAAAATTAGCATAATATACTTAGTTGAAACAAAGAGCTGAACTGATTGATATCAATTTAAAAACAGAAAAAAAACGCATATGAAATAAATATGTATAAATATATAAAACATTGGAAAAAAATAAATAATAAGGATAGAAATTGGAAATTAAGCTTAAAACCAAAAAAAATAATAAAATCACGAAGATAATGTTCTGAAAATGAATTTTGGTTTGCATGGCACTCAAGATGGCCAACCTGTAACAACAGGGGGGATGGGTATCGTTTTTCGCAAAAAGGCACACCAGGTTTATTACGGATGAATTAACATTTTCTTGATAATATCTTATGGAAATCATATCTAACGAGTTGATTGAAGACACAATCCTATGAAAACATAAATCAATATAGTAATCATGCCATTAATGGAAACGTTGCAATGAAGGGATCTCAGATGGTATAAACCACAGTTATATAAAGGAATAAATGAACGTCTTTTAATTTCATCAAACTTATGTATGATATGCATGAATCTGACGGGTAAGGAAGACATATTTTTTATAATATGATTATGTAAGCCAAATTAATAATACGCGGGTAACTAGGTCTAATATCAGGGGCATTTTTTGTTCTCGAGATAATGGGAGGTAGTGTTTGATAAGCATTGTTAAGAGCAATGAGGTAATATAATATATAATTGTTTTTAAATCCGCAAAACATTGTTAGATTGCAAACAACTGATAATTCAATTAAATTAAGTGTTTTATAGTTTAAAAGGCGAAAAATCTTCCAAGACTATATATATATATATATATATATATATATATATATAGAGAGAGAGAGAGAGAGAGAGAGAGAGAGACTTATCCCACCGTTATAACAAAAAAATAATATTACACCAATCCTAAAAGGAAAAGAAAACGAGAACAACAACAATAGCTCCTGATGATAATCGTGTACTGCGATAGAAAGCGCTTGAGTAGAATATGTACAAAACCTTTTGGGCGAAATTTCATACAACATGCGAGATGAAAAAAAAGAGTGCTCGACGATTAGAAAAATATTCCGAAAAATTGGAAAGTAGAATAAAGCTGTCGTTGTAATTCAGATTCACTTGAATATATATATATATATATATATATATATATATATATATATATATAAATGACAAACATTTATATTCCAAAATACATGATGTTGAACATCTTATAATTTATTCCTTTAAATGATTCGAGTTATACAATTATTGACAGCATCTGCTTCGTAGCGCAAAATCAATCACTTTATTATTGTATCAATTAGTGAATCTTGTATGCCCTTAACTCATTAGAATAATAGCCACAATCAATCCGTCAAAATGGTTTGGAATGTGATTTACCATGGGTAAAATTTGAAAATTAAAAGAGTTGCTGCAGTTACCTTGATATTTTCGTTTACGTCATATTAATATATATAAAAAAATTAAATAAGCCTCTTGTGAGCTACGACGTTGTCGAGTTGTGGAAATAGTTATATATATATATATATATGCATATATATATATACTTACACACACACACACATATATACATGTACACTTAGTACTTTCATTGTTTACCATTCGAATTACTGTGTGCATATACGTTTACCTCAGAAAAAATAGTTTTCTTTAATTTTTACTTCCATAAATATTTTGAGTCAATATTGCCGGATTTGTTATTAAAAGACTTACAGAGCATCGTATATGGTATTTATTAGCACATTAAAAACAAAAGTAACAATCCCCTCTTACTTAAAATGAAATATATAACAATGCGTTTTAATATTATATGCATCAACATCATGTGAATGATTAAATACATGAACGGGAATATATTCAAATATTAGAAACGGAACATGTTTAAAACGGTTTTATATTGTACATCATATTTGATATGTAAATTGCTATCTCGCTTTTATGATTTCTCTCCATATTATGTTAAAAGTAAAGTATAATCACAAATCTTTTCTCGTTATTTAAAGTCCGTTATTATAAACCTCTTGCGATATTCCCATTTCCTCTGAAAAAACAACAAAAACACTAAAATAAAGGTTTCTATATTTTGCTGCACTATATCTAAAGTAAAAAAAAAATATTCATTTAACGTATAACAGATTTACTTTTATGTAAATATTTATTTTGCTATTCCTTCATTAAAAATGTGTGTTCAATATGTTTCTATTTTAGTATTTTTATTTTATTCTGTCTAACTCTTTGAACAGCGTCCAAATTAAACTGTTTAAAAACTTGCAATGTTTATTATGTTTCTGATTTGTATCGTTTTTATTATGTACTGTATTAATGTCAACATGTGCCCAGATTACTTATTATCTCTGAGTGCGTATGGATTACAAAATCAGAAATGTATTCGTGTTTAAACGTAACTGCTGCCCTTATACTAACGATTACAATATAAACATTTCTGCAAAAAATAATAACATCTATGAAAACAAAATTAGTATTTGTATAGTGTGGATTAATGATCTTTACAGACTGGGGATAATTTCCAAATAAAAAATGTCTAAGAACTTAAGATCGATAGAGTATGATAAAAATATCATACGTTTTTTATCACTGTCGGTGTTTTAGTGTATAACATAACGTGGCATTACTTTTGAACCAGTGTGTAAAACGATGCAATCCAAGAGATTTCATTCCTGCACATATAAAAAATCACGTACAATTCTACTTAACGGAAACTGCGTATATATATATATATATATATATATATATATATATATATATATATATATATATATATATATATATATT
Source organism: Euprymna scolopes (assembly GCF_053919585.1). Taxonomy (NCBI): domain Eukaryota; kingdom Metazoa; phylum Mollusca; class Cephalopoda; order Sepiida; family Sepiolidae; genus Euprymna; species Euprymna scolopes. The sequence continues at coordinate 60,926,449 of NC_136482.1, read as the reverse complement.
AGATCGCAACATGTTTTTAATCTAAAATACGTGTTTGTAACCTTTAGAAATTATGCCCTTTATCTTAATAATATATTTCAGCAGTCACCTTAAGGTAATAATTTAATCCGAATAAAAGGCGACAATTTACTAAGGTTAACTTCAATTCGTGAATGTTAAATATAAGGAATTAAGAAATATTACTCTGGAGATAGCAGAATAGATCCAATGTTAAATGTGTCCGGTGTCATCCGAAATTTATAAGAGAATATTGTACACAGGGTGATGTCAATCTCTAACTCTTCAACGTGTAGCTTTCCTTGATGATTGACTTGGCTTTGAAACCTTTTTTATGGTTTCTTAAAATAGATTGAAACTTAGTTAAAATTTCCGGAAAATCTTCATCAGGATTCCATTCAACATAAAATCAAAGAATTAATAACAAAATGATGACAATATTTCACAATGACAGAAAAATACTGTCTGTAATCAAAAAAGTATTTTACAGATTGTAAAATAAAGCCCATCTTATTAATTGTTGCCTTTTCATTCATCGTTAACTTAAGTTATTTATAAGACAAGAATTAAATGGTAACATACACCTGGGAGTGAACAGAGGATAATTCGATCCGTAGTCGGAGGTCTACCACTAATGTATATCTCAATATTGTTAATATATTTATTTGAATCTATTTGCTGGAATTTGTTACCTCAACGTAAAATATTCTAGAGTAAAAATAATTATTATTGTCTATAAGTGAGAAAACTATGTTTTAGATGAGATTTTTTTCAATTTCCACACTTATCGGATGCATTTCTGTACAATATGATAGTAGAGATAGACATAAATATTAGAAAAAACGAATATAGTATGATCAAAGTTTGACTCATTGTTTTTAGAGCCGGCAAAGCAATATGCAAGTCTATAACAAGACGTGTTTTTTTTATCTTTTAAACAGTGAGCATAGCAGAGAAAATAAAGTCTCAAAGCTTTTGTTCGAAGATCGCAAAAATAGAGGAATAAGTAGACACTGGGAGATACAGGCAATTATCAGTAAATTCTTAGAGAGCGGTCACTTAAACAAAAATCGTTTCCCAACACAAACGAGCTGGAGATTAACGCGTCCTTCATCTGAGTTTTGTCCTCAGATTTACTTCGGCATCTCCGGGAATATTAGCTTAATTTGCTTCATTAAGTTCTTTGTAGAAGTACTTCGATGCTTTCCATCATTTGTGAATGGCATTCCGTCTCTTTCTTTTTGTTTCTCTATAACGAGCTGATTCAGAATTACAAAGAAGTAAGCGAGCGATAAACCATAGAACTTTGATGATCGGAAATATATGCTATTATAAAGAAAGATGATTCATACAGAAATTCTTTATATCTATCTTACTAGAAATGTATTTCTATGCCCTTATATATATATATATATATATATATATATATATATATATATATATACACACACACACCCATATATATATATATATATATATATATATATATATATATATATATATATATAAGAAAGGTCACCAACAATTGCTATGTATTTTTAGCATTATTTTATTATTCCGTGTTTTCATTTTTCATATAAAAAGGTATCAATGTAATAATGTTTTGAAATCATTGAAATAGTTTTTTACGCCTTTCATCCGTTCTGTGTAGCGTCCTCTTCAGAAATTATTCAAAGTGTAAAGTATTTAAAATATATATAAAATGTGTTCAGAATGTATCAAACCATTTTCGCAGTCCATTTTTGTTACATTTTTCCCGAGCGGATGAAATGTCTGTAAATAACACCAAATATCTTTATGAGTGTGTTCCACTATTACTCTTCTTATTGGGGTCAGACTATATATATATATATATATATATATATATATATATATATATATATATATATATATATATATGTATATATATATGACTACTTCATTTAATCACATAAATACGAAAGTATTATTTTATGCGTAAGCTTGAAGTATTTACTTCAAAAGTGTTCAATACATATGTAGATCTAGGAAGTAAGTTATAAATATACATGGCAATCAAGCTACACATTACATTCCGCGTTTCATCAACACTATGATTCGTCAGGCTTATGCCATAAGCCTGAGAAATCCTAGCGTGGATGAAATGCGGAATAATCTGTGTAGCTTAATTGCCATATATATTTTTATAACTTACTATATACACATATATACACACATATATACACACGTATACACACATATATATTCCTTCTTTTTTATTATATTTTCTTGTCTTTTATTTATATTATAGGTAGGTAAAATATCTTTTACCCTTGATTTCTATTATAATTTATTTATTTGTTTATTTTTATTGATATTCTATTCATGTTTTACCTATTATCAGCAACACATGTGAAAATAAAAATAGAGAATAACACATGAAAGCAAAATACCCCTGGAAATATTTTCTATATTTAATTAAAATTTTGGTTTCTATATAAATTGCGTTCAGAACTAACTCTATTTACTACCGTCAATATAAACGATTGTTGACTGCTAATCAGTTTTATAACAAATAATATCAGTTCGAATGATGCCATTTGACTATACCTTTAACTCATGCACATTATTTTGAATTTGTTCTGAATTTTCCAACACTCGAATTTCGAATAATTTTACTATACAGTGTTGCAAAATGTCCAAATAATATATAGTGCATAGAAATGACAACATATTTGCAACATATTTTCTTTTTCTTGGCGGTTTTCACTTCTTAATAGAAGGGCCGTAGACATAAAGTTTCGAATCTGATGATGTTAGTTAATTTACAAAAGTATAAGAACAAACTATATCACTATCTATAATTAAAATCTTACCTGTCAGTTACAATGTATGTATGTATATATGTATGTATATTTGTAGGTCTGCCTAAAACTTTCGTTCGAGGCAAGAGATTTTTGCGAGATCGGTATTGTTTTAAAGCGTGACCTTTCGGAGCACAAATATTGAACAATTGGCAAAAAACCTTAGTTTTTTTTTATCTCTAACTGATTACTTATCTACAGGGAGGGGTCGCATTTTTTCGCCGATATTTTCGAAAATCATCAACCTGTCTCGACTGACTAGCCTTAATTTAAACCTACGTCACTTCCAATTTGGTGATGGCCGAAACAGGAAAGACGTCGCGTTTTTTACACGTGCTTTTCTTCCTTCGCAGTATAGGTTCGAGCTTGCCTACCTACTACCGCTTTTAATTTTGCACAGCACAAACCTTCAAACCCCTGGACAACGCCGGGCACCTAGGCTAGTTTATATTAAAAATCTAAACATCTAAAAAAAAATTGAGTCCAAGTTTCATAAGTAATTTTGAGTAGCTTATTAAGTAAGCCCTATATAATACTACGGATAAATTGTACGATATATACTAAAAAGCATCATCCTTCGATTGGACTACTTTACTGACCTCCGAACCAGGTAATGCTATTATATATGAATATAAAGATTCTTTAATATATATATATATATATATATATATATATATATATATATACATATATATATACATATATATATATACATATATATATACGTGCATATATATATTTATATATATATATATATACATATATATATACGTGCATATATATATTTATATATATATACATATATATATATACGTGCATATATATATTTATATATATATATACATATATATATATTTATATATATATATATAGATACATATATATATATATATATTTATATATATATATATTTATATACATATATATATATACGTACATATATATATATTTATATATATATATATATTTATATACATATATATATACGTACATATATATATATTTATATATATATATATATATATATATATATATATATATATATATATATATATACAGGGTGACCCCCCCCCCAAAAAAAAAAGAGGTCATCTAGAACATATGCTGTAGAACGGAAAAAAAAGAAAAAAAAGGCAAATACCGCAGTGTTTTGATGTGATGTTTTGAATATAATAAACTAGTTATGACCAAAGTTTCATTTCATTCGGACAGAACAGTAAGAAACGGGGCTTAATTAGAGCTGGGTCCGTTTTTATGGGTCATTTGTGTGTGTATGTATATATATATATATATATATGCATATATATATTATGTTACAGGTAAATATAATTTACAGTTATAATATATGATCTATTAAAAGAGGTGTATATAAGACTGCTCAACACAAAATATAGTTGATGTGTTTTTGTTTATTTTTATATAAACATTTATATATCGCTTCTAAAACCTGTGTATGTTGCTGTCAACAAGTCATTACAAACTAAAGATATAACCCTGGGATGTTGCTCTCATAAAAGCCCAGTCTACCATAGATACACTATGACATTTAGAGAATTTCATGTGTGAAGTGCAATTGCATTAGTTTAAAAGCTTAAAAACTATCCTAATTTAGATAACCGTGTTTAATTATTGATGTAGATCATGTAATTAAGACAGTACAATAAGATAACAAACAAAACAATAAAAAACATGAAATGAGAGAAATAAACTTGCAGTTGGTGCCGTAGTCTGCATTCAATGTTCGGATCTAATTATTTTTAATCACGTTAGTAAGATGTAATAAGTAAAATCTAGATATTTACATTTACATTAAAATCTCATGACATCTCCAAAAAGTGAAGTTACTTTAGTTTATTTTTACTAAATTTCACCCCTAAAAAGTTATCTCACGACTTGGATATAAGTGGCTATTATTGGACCGTTATTGTTTTTGGAAAAAATTATAAGAGGTATCTGGAAGGAAATTCAAATGTTTAGCTATTCGAGAAGAAGTATTTGAGTAAAAAGTTGCGGGAAGTTAGGGGCCACAACAGTAAAGGGGTGCTATTTTCTTGCTAAGCGAGTTTTTCGAGGGTATATACGTTCAGGGGGCACACGTGCAATGAGTTCATCAGAACACATTCCACTAAAATAAGTGCAAAACAGGAACGGAAATGCAAGAATACAGCGATGGGACAGGGGTAAAGTCGCGTTTGACAAATTATGACCTTTTAGACTGATTATCTTTCGGACTAAATCGAACAAGAATACACTAGTGGTAGATAATCCAGCACAAATATGGACACAATACTCCCAGCATGGACTAATAGTGTTTTTGTAGAGGGGCATGAAACTTTAAATCATAAACACTTTTCTTCTACGGTAGAACGAACACGCCTACTTTGCTGCAGCCTTCTTAATTTCCTCAGTGTATTTTTTCAACTAAATATTGCCCTTTTATATCAAGCCGAGAAGATTGAAAAAAGAAGGATGTTATGTTCGGAGGCATCGCTGTTTGCGGAGGCAGTGGTTGAGAGGCATCTTAAAGTAGAACTCGTTATTCTACATTAATCGATATACAAAATGTTTCTCTCTGACAAACCACTTTCAACTAACCGAGCAACAACGTTCGCCTGACAATTTATTCTAATGCTGGTAGTAGTTTACGTATGGCAATTTTTCTATCAATCAATCAACGCTTATGACATTCTGATTGGATTATGATTCATCAACTATCTATGTCAGACTGATTTTTCTCAACCAAAATTTCCAAGTATAAGTGTCACCTAACGTCACAATTTTATACATGATTATACGGAGGCTGTCTCTGGGTTGATATTAATTTCGTAAACAATCGAAACTTTAAAACGAATATTAATATATATATATATATATATTATTATTTTTATTATTTTTCATATTTGCTTGTTCGTTGCAGTCAAGGTATCTTCTAGTCAACACACATACACATTCCATTGACGGATGTATAACTTATTTAGTGAGTCCCAATATATATTAATGCAATTAGCGAACGACTTCACTACCTGCCTAGGTATTTTATTGTCCAAGGTAATCTACATCTGATAGGCAGTGGGCTTCAGCTGAAAAGTCAACATAATAATATCTAAAAATCTAGTGTCAAATCTAAGATTGAGTTTTACCTGTCATACTTATGAACCCTGATGGACAATCTTAGTGAAAGTTTATGGTATGCCGTCAGTAATATAAGCTATTATTGGTAATGTTTTTACAGGAAAAAGAAATACAAGGTC
>NC_136482.1:60865379-60915379 GCF_053919585.1 Euprymna scolopes | reverse complement strand
ATAGCGTGTAGAACATATACATTTACACATTTGGTGAGCATATATATTTTAAATGTTTTGTAGAACATATAATTTGCAAAATTTTGGAAAGCATATATATATTTTCAAATATCTTTGAATATATATTTTTCAAATTTTGACAGCATATATATATATATATATATATATATATATATATATATATATATATATTAGGGGGTTGTAGAGCATACTAGTTTTGAAAATTTCTAAAGCATATATTCTTACAAAATTGTGTAGCGCGTATATAATTTACTATCGTGTAGAGCAGCAACCCCCACGCATACATTCACACACACACACACACACATATATATATATAATATATATATATATATATATATATATATACATATATATATGTACATGTCCAAAAATTTGGTAGAGCATATATCTCTTCAACAGTTATATATATATATATATATATATATATATATATATATATATATATCGAAAAAACGGTTGCAAGCACGGACTCATTTTTAGAAAATCTATTTAAAATATGCCCACTACTATGTTGAAATTTTAAATGCAGCGCACTTTTTGGAATAAAAAATGAAAATTCTGCTATATACATTTGAGTAACGTCTGGAATAACAAAGAGGAAAAAAGCAAAATAATATAAAATATTTAAGTACTTCGTAGAGTACATTCTACCGAAAAAATGCGAATCTCTTTTGAAAAGTAAAACTACATTGTAACTGGGATTAGCTTTAAATATTATTGAACAGGAGCAGCTTTTTGGGTCCCGATCGCAACAGCTGTCTGCCTCAGTAGGCTCAACTGTCAGTTAAATGAGCGGGTCATTCCTTAGGAACGGAAGCGTATTCCGGCTGTCAGGAGGATAAATGGATAAAGAAAAGAATGAACACTTTTTTGAATATAGCCATGCTGAATCCGATGCATGATGAATCTGATCGAAAACTTATATAAATAACTAAGATAATATATTATGTGTTATTTGATTGCTGATAATAATTTAAGATAATATAATAGCAAAATCATTATTGTGATACCATTTTCCAATTGTGCTGTTTTGTCTGAGCTAACGCCATGCACTTAATCAACGGTTTGAGAAAATGGTTATTTATTTAAGTTATGTCGTAGAAAAAGCTAGTGATTTTATATACATACAACAGCTCTAAACATTAAACGAGTTACTTCTTACCTTTTCTTACATTTCCAATGATACTTAAGACATTAACAACAGATTTGACCGGCTCAGTTCTGTGATGGTTAATTAGTCATTTATAATTTTTAAATATTGAGTAATGATTGAAACTGCTTAGATTTAAAAGTACAGGATAACTGAGGAAATCACTTATCTGTTGCTTATACTCAGCTTATCGGAATCGTGTCTATGAAAAAAAAAGAAATTTATCACTTTAGTAATTTATGTAAACGATGAATAAACACGTTCTGGGTTATGTATGTTTCTGCATGTATGTTTCATAAATTGATTTTTTTTCTACAAAAAAGAAAATTACGTGTTTCGTAACATATGCGAATAGAAATAAAAGTTTCGAAATCCCGCAAATAAAAATCGCGGGAAAATATAAAGTAATTCAACGACATTTACCGGTAAGCAATTTAAACAACCATATAATCTTCAAAAAGAGTAGTTTAGAATATAGAAAAACTTTAATATTTTTAAAATGATTTCATAATATGTTATTTTGTTGTTATATTCACGAATTCTCTGCTTTTAAAAATACAATAGAACGAAATAATGCTAATCATTTCAGGGGATGTGGTGTTACTCGTAAGAGGCCGAGATATGTGGTGATGAAAATAAAATGAACAAAATAACTTTAAAGTGAAAATTATGGTCTAAACGAGTATAATATAAATATACAGACAACCATATGAATTAGATGGGGTTTTAAGTATATCTAAATATAAAATATTACCTAATTACTTAATTTATTGAAAATCTATTGCGTATATGTTGATATAGTGTATTAATTAGTTTACCGGATATTATTCTGTAAATATTTGCTTCTTATAAAAGACGAGTAGGCTTTTCCATGTCTTATGTTTTATATTTGGGCTAAATTTCAATCTGGTTCGTGCTGTTCGATTTTATTTTGAATTTCTAATAAGTTACTCAGACTAAAATATCGTTGTTTATATGTGTTTTTTCTTTCAACAATTGAAACCCATCATTGTCTGTCCATTTTACTTTTTTCTTTATTTTACTCGGCCACCGTGGCTAACATTTTGTTTTGACAGGAGATGTCCTTTTCTCTTCCCTGCAACCTCTATCTCACAGAAGAGATGTTGCGATTTTTTCTCTGCTTTATCGTTATTTTCATGGTAAGTGCTCGACAGAGCTCCAATCTATGCCCCCCTCGCAAAACTTTCACAAGAAACACTAGTCTAGCTGAAAACACCATCAATAATTCCGCCCACTCTTTATCTGTGCCTAAACCTAAACGTAGATTCTATGAACAAAAGTACTTTCTTAGAACAGTATGCCTGTAAAACTGTCTTGCGTTTTCCTGCTTTCCAACAGACTACAGTCTGATTGTCTAAAAATCCAGCGTAAACATATTCTTGATGAGCCGTACCACTTAAGTTAACAAATTTACCGAATTTCCAATACTAACGATTACTAAATTGTCCAATTGACTACTGTACACTCTTAACCCTTAGTCCCGAGTGGCCTTTGATTAGTGGTGATGCCAATGTAAAAAAAAACAAACTATAATATACAGCGATGTAAGTATTATGTTATGCATCCAGTGCACAATTAGGGATTCACATAATATTGAAATGATTGTTGATTAAGTTCTACTTTTTGTTTAATATAATTTAGCCGACAAATTAATAAATAATATAGCGAAAATATGTATATACTTTTCCGATTATAGTATGTAGTGAGCTAACTATCATGATAACATTACTATGAAGAGTAAAACATTAATAGAAGTTAGTATTTTAATGTAAGGTTTTGTCAGAATCTACCCAACAAGCTAAAATAATGTAAAAGCCTTTGTGATAATAAGATTAAGTAAACTAAGTATTATCATCATTGTTGGAAGCACATGCAACGATTAATAATGATTAATGGGGGTGTGTATCTAATGCAAAATCGAACACACATGTAAACAATCCATGGCATTTTGTTCTGAATGAACAAAATAATTTATAAAGGTAAAATGTCCCTCGGTTAAGTTATGGAATTATTATGTATACATGTCTAATTATAATCTTGATGTAAATGAGTTGTATTTCGTTCATTCTTGGTAGAATAGTATATAATATATTCAAATAAAGTTGCAGATTAATATCTATTATGATATTCGAGTCTCTTTCGTTTTGGCAGTCGCGTCGGCGTTCAGTACAAAAGTAGGTTATGTAGGAAGTTGTTTCAGTGGGGCAATGTCTTGAAAATCTTCTACGTATGACTGTTTAAGACGGTCCAACGCGATAGTGTCTCTTTTTCGGTTTTGCTGCCTGTTCAGATCTGGGTTTGGACCCGAATAATTTGGACAAAATAGCTTTTTTACTGAGTCGTTCCTGACAAATACGTGTGTGGTGGTGTAAAGATCTTTTGGGATATAGGATTGTCTGTCTATTCTCCTTGTGGGTATGAAATTAATAAGAGGCATTTTGTCTTTCAACTCTGTTACGAACGTGGTTGTAGGTAAGATCTCATGTGTTGATCAAAATATTGACGCGGTAGATTCAATGTGGAACCGAAAAGTACCTCGGCCAGTGTGTTGTGTAAGACTTTTTTTACAGAGTTCTGAATAATTCATAGTATCAAAAATATTTTGTCTGCCCAGTCTGTGCTGTTCAGACTCATTGCTAGGTAGGATTTTATCTGCCTGTGAAAGCGTTCGACTAACGCATTCGAGGAGGGGTGATATGCCGTAGTCTTGATATGGTTCGTCTCCAGTAATTGATTAAATTCCGTCAAAAGTATCGATTGGAGCTGCCAACGTCTGTCTGGCGTAATGACTGTGGGTACTCCAAAAATATATATCCCTCCTGCTACACGTCACTCTAAAACTGAAACTTTTACATAAAATAAAATTACAGTCAAATCCAAAATTACGATCAAACGAGGTGTAAACCCAAACAAAACCAATTTACCTTCTCCCTAGAGGCTTGCATTCACGAATATCGCAAGGTTTGGAGCTAATAATTAATATGTTGACTCATTTCCCCTCGCAAACGCCCCAGATATTTTGACGCTAATTGAAATTTACCTACACACTTCTATCTTCTCTAACCTCTTACACATACCTTACTATATTCCACTTTACTGTAAGGCCAAAAGACAGAACATATGACCGATCTTGTAGTCTATATTCGAAACACGCTCCCCTTGTAAAGTAAATGAAATCTAGAATCAGACGACCATACATTTATGCGCTTTAGACATAACTTTCAACATAGCGTAAGCTATTTAGATTTTCCCTACTGTCCTCCTGTGACCCTAGACTGTACTCTAATCAACGAAGTCTCCGACAATGTATATATATAGTCCTCTCCCTTGACACTAGCGTGTAAGTAAATGTATTTGTTTACTTCAATGTCTACCACAGTGATTGACTTACTTTCTCTACTGACATAAACAAAGCTGGTAGCATAACCGGAAGGAGAGAAATAACGACAGCTAAGAGACAATACACCAACCCCACCAGAAAACGACTCGAAGTGCAGAAATTAGGAACTCGTTATTTCTGTAAAATCTACAACAATGAAGTAAATAATGAGCAATCAACAATTCTTTTACTATCCAATAACTATTAGACCGATTTCAAGCAATAAAGAATGCCAACATGCTTGCTTGTCGATTGGCTGAAAACTCAACATTGGACCCTACAACAAACCCTCCCTAATTTTCCCTTGCGGACTGACAGAGCACTAACTGTTTTTAGAATCACCCGTTCTTAGGCGCAGGAAAAATAAAAAAAACCTGGACACCTCAAAAACCTGTGGACCTCATTTCATTTCCGCTGTAATATTAAAAGAAAATGCTCTGTTGACGTTGCTACAGTCCTCTTAATACATTTTCAACAATTATCTTCACGAATTTTGCTTTCTTGACTGCGGGAAAAATGCTTGTGTAATGCCAGTTTACAATAGTTCTGACAAAAATTTTATTATCGTCTCATTTGCATTCTCCTTCCCATCGCCCAAATATTTGAGTCCTTAATTAATCAAGCTCTAGTGCATCAACTTACAGTGTCTAAACCTCTGGCCGATAACAATATGGATTTAATCAGTCCATTTTTTTACAGAGGCATCACCTCTGGTCAAGGTTAAGAGGCGACTAGAGGATAGGGGTTAAAGAGTGTTAAGTAGAACTTAGACCATATAGTAATCGTTAGTAATGGAGATTGGGTAAACTTGTTAACGTATATGGAACGGCTCATCAAAAACTTGCTTGCGTTAGAGTTGAAGACAACCATATTGTAGTCCGCTGGAAGCAGAAAAACGGAAGAAAATTCCATAGGCGTGAAGTTCTAAGAAAGAAGCTTTGCTCATGGAATCTACGTTTAAGTTTAGCCACAGAAAATGAATGGGGGAAATTAGTCATAGTGTTTTCTGCTAGACGGGCGTTTCTTGTGAAAGTTTGGCGAGGGGGATCATAGAATGAAGCTCAACCGAGCACTTGGCATGAAAATAGCGATAAAGCAGACACAAACTCGCAACATTTCTTCTGTGAGAAAGAGGTTGCAGGGAAGAGAAAAGGGCATCCCCTACAAGGCTAAGAATCTATTTTGATCTCTATCAAGGCAGGAAAGTCCTTTTTAATAGCTCCTGCCCAGATGTGGAAAAGGTACTCCATCCTTGGACGTACCTGGCTCTTATATAGATAGAAAATTGCATCAGCAATGAGATATCTACTAGATCGATAGAAGGATCCCACCATTTTCCAGCGGCCTTGGCAACGGATTTAATGTATGGGTTCCATTTAAGATCAGGAGTAAAGGTCAAACCCAGAAGCTTGTCAAAACATGAGGCCTCCCCAAGACGAGAGCCATTAATTTAAATTGATGCCAGATGGGGATCAGATCGCTGATGATGTAAAGATAAAAAGCTTTGTTTTAGATGCATTAAATGTACCACTTTCTCAAGATCAGAGGAGAGAGAATCGGAGAGAACTTGGTCGTTTACGGTTTTAGATGTGCTACCATAGATAGTAGTGTCATCAGCATACATGTCTACGAATGATGGAAGGGTGTGATTTGAAAGATCATTAATATAGATAAGGAAGAGAGTTGGGCCCAGGATGGACCTTGAGCATTAATACTTAGAGCTTCCAGTTTTTGCCCATCAACCACTACTCTTATGAACCTATCAGAGAGAAATGATTTAATAATTGAGTAGACATTTCCAGCTATACCGTAGCTAGAGATAATGTGAAGTAAACCTTTATGGCATACTCTATCAAAGGCATTTGTTATGTCACGGGCAATTACCCTAGAAATGTAGCCTCCGTCGAGAGATTCGCTAATCCTATGAGATATAACTGTAAGCACATCTGCTGTAGATCTAGCAGAACGGAAACCATATTGCATGTAACTAAGAAGGTTATTTTTGCTGAGATGGTTGATTACTTCTCTATTTAACATTTTAGATTACGGCAACTTACTCATGAGGCCCAGGAGGCTTATTGGTCTGTACTGTGAGGGAGATGACCGATCACCTGAATTCTTGTTTTACAGCAGATATTCTAACTGAAATTGAACGTATATACCATAAACTGGACAAAGAAAGGAAAGGCAAGGCAGTAATCTTTAATATATCTAAAGCTACTGACAGGGTATGGCAAGATGGTTTTCTCAGGAAAATCAGATCATACGGTATCACTTGGCGAATACTTAAGATCATTAAATGCTTCTTAAACAAGAGAACAATCCAGGTTGCCCTCGGCGGTTGTACACATAGGAAATAATGTATAAATGCGGGTCTACCTCATGAGTCGATCTTTGGATTTATTAGTCTTAATATTCATAAATTACCTCTCTGATTAAATTTTCCTTGGGATGGGTATATTTTCTGATGACATCGCACTCTATAACAGGCACGAGCAGAAGGCAATGGCAGAAACACCAGAGAACGACCTCCAATATGTAATTAAATGGTGGCAAAAATGTATGGTCATATTCAAAACTGAAAATACTTAGCACGTTGTCTTCAATAATTAAAATAACACACTTTATCCAGCAATATCTATGGCTAAAGATATATCATCTAAAATCACTTTTTTCACACTCCTCTGCTTTACGTTACAACGAACATACGTTGGAATCAATAGATTAGGAGCATTGCCAAGGCCGCTGCTGAGAATATGAGCTCTCACTGCTCTGTCAGGAAGTTACTTACTTATGTATGGAGTATGTTTATCACATTTTGGTTGGTGCATCTGCTACTAGTCTCTCTCTCTCTCTCTCTCTCTCACTCTCTCCTGGACAGGGATTAAAAGAGAGTCGTGAACCTGATATGTTTTTAATGTCAACTAAATTCAAGCTCTGTCTAACCGAGGAATTGTTGCATCCCTCTTCATGTTTTATTAAGATTTTAATCGTGGATACTCCGTCGAATTACACGCCCTTGTACCTTCTCAACGTAAATACCTCTGTCAAACCCGAGAAGCAGCACATTCCCATCCCTGCACTGTAGAGATACTTAGATTTAAGAAAACCTTCTATCCTTATAGTTTCTTCCCTTGAACTGCTGAACACTGGAACTCCCTTCGGGGTTCCTATTTCACCAACAGTACTGGCATGCAGAAGTTCAGGTGTAATGTGAACCTAAATCTTGCTACTCAACTCCCAACATAGTATCCACGTAACTTATATGCCTGATGGTAGCCCCTTTAATCAAAGTTACTCTGCGTCTTTTTAGAGTGAAAGTGTAATACAAAATACTGGAACAATCTCATCGCATCTATAATTTTATTATTTTTAACTCATAATTTGTGTAATGTTGCTTTTATATAAGAATGTAGAACTAGCGAATTTAATGTTGCATTCTATTTATTTCAGTGTTCTCATTTTATATATTAGCCATTGATACTTACATGGAATTGTCACGTGCTATTTTACTGTAGGAAATTAGATTATCCAAGATTGACAGTTTCGCAACCGACCTCTTTTATGTATATGATCAACAGAATATATGTCGATAATATGAATCAAATCGCTCGCATGAATCTTATAGCAAAACTGTTTAAGACGTCATCGCATTCAGTACGTTATCATTAAATGTCTTGCTTTCAATTATATGTTAACCAATCTATATATCTATAAAAGTGAACGTGTCTGTCTGTCTGTCTGTCTATGTACATTTCCCTACACAATAACTCTGTCAATTTTTAGTCTATAGACTCGAAATTTGAAATACCGGGTACTGAGATTTGGGAAAATCGATGTGACGGGTGTCAGCCAGAAATTTGGCTGTTAAGGGGTCAAATTTCAACGATTTGACCTTTAAGAACTCTACCAAACTCCTCCGACAATTTTTGGTTCTAGACACTTGAAATTATAGATATAGGTTCCTTGAACCTGGATCTAATTTAATAAAGTGATTTGAGCCCGAAACTATAAATTTTAAGGGGTCATAATAGGGGTCAAATTAAAAAAAAATGTACTCTTTTTTTCTGTTTGCTCAGCATACACCTCCAAACACCCGGGCAACGCCGGGCTGAAATGCTAGTCTAATATAAAAACCGGGTATCTTGCAACAACTCACAAACATAGAACTAAAATAAATTTGCTTACGCTACAATAGATGTCTGTGTAGAAGATATGAATTTTTATCTAAGGCAGAATAAAATAAAAATAGATATTAAATGCTCAGTAAGTATGAAAACAATTTCCAAAACTGTTTACTCACGTTCACCCCTAACAAGTCGTATTACCCCATATAGATAAGTAGCTATTACTTAGAACTAATTTGTAGGAAAGATTACTTAAGACTATTATGTAGGAAAGATTTACAAGATGTAAGTTTACGTTACATTCTACATATCAGTACAGCAAGGGAAGCATATAGCAGGAAGGGAATTCCAAAATCTAACGTTAAGAAGTTATTAGAGTGGGAATTTTCCTGGCAATTAGGGACCTCCACAGTGAACGTGTGTGAGTTTGTTGATTGGGAGTTTGTCCCGACTATGTACATCTAGTGCAAAGAGTACGTCGAAGCACATTCCAGAAAAAAAGTTTCAAGTAGGAAGAGAGATGAAACACTGCGGCGATAGATCAGGGGTGAGCTTAGCTGACAAAGTGGGAGATTAGATTGCAAACTATTTTTGAACCGTATTTAAAAGAAATATGCTAGTGTTAGATGCATCAACACACATCGTCAAATGATGGCCTTATAGATGTACAGGATATTTTGATGTTTGAGTAGTCTTCAAGCGAGGGAACCAACCTTTCTTGCAGCAGTTTTCGTACTGTCCTCAATGTATTTGCTTGTAACTGTTAAATAAGAATAGCTGTTACTAGCATTAAATGTTTTCCATCTGCGCCTTATTCCACTACGGTCTAGAGACCATTTGCAACGATTCTACGACAGTCATATGTTTGTGTACATCCATTTTTCCCCTGTATTTTGAAGAGTGGTTTATAAGTAAACAAATATACCCATCGCGGACACAATATTATTAGGGTGTTTGTTAAAGAATATTAGATATTATTGGTGGCTAAATGGTGCACTTCTGGGGCATTTCCACATTAATGTTACGCTGGTGAGATGTAATTAATGACAACATTGGTGGTTCTATCGTCCAAGGAATATCTTATTATATTTAGTATATCTCCAAATATAGTTTAAAATTTATTTGTTTATGAACAGGTCTTTGTGCTAGGCTTTGTAAAATTTCTTGCATAAATCAACCCATCTAAGCGCGAGAGACGACTAGCAAACACAGCAGCCAAAATGTGGCATCAATACTTCATACATATGCAAATGGTGGCCTTGAGAGGTATTTGATACTCTCTGGTGCAAGTAATTTATAGCACGGTAGAGAGAGAGGACAACATAGATTATTATCTTATTTAAGAAGGATTTAATGTTGTTAAATGTTCGTCCGCTGATACAATAGACGTTGATTTTCATGAGAAGACCATCGTGCCCTATCCTGTCAAAGGTCTATTCTCATAGCCGTCGTATGTGGTTAAATACAACATTACAAGAATGCTGAACCTCTAAACTATGGCCTCAGTAATGACGTGATCATCACTCTGGAGGTAAGTTGGTCAAAGCGTTGTTAAATCGCGACCACTAAGTTGAGGATAAACCCCTGTAAATGATTTAATATACAAAATACTCATCTCAAAAGAATTTCAAGAATAAAATGATTTACAATCCGTACGGGTCCAACGATGGAAGACAAGATAAAAACGATAAACTAGTATTTATGGGACCGAAAAATCTAACTTTATCAACGTTCGGGGCCGATGGCGCAGTGAATAGAGGCGTTGGGTTTCCATGGTTTAGGGTTAGCATTGTGTTTAGATAGCAACTACAATAGTACCAAAATCCGGGCAGAGGATTAAATTTGCAAAACTTTGTGAGGTGTTAACTACGGAAAACATTAATTACTGAGAATACAGTTACGAGACTCATCATTCATATTATGTATCTGCTAACCACCTGACGAATGCCATGAGGAAAGTTTGCCGAAACATCGTGAAACAGCAACTATTACAATGAAAATACAGTCCGCAAATAAATAAATAAATATACAAAATACTTATCTAAAGAAATTCAAACAATAAAATAATAATCCTGTCGGTACGAACCTGGCGATGAAGACCAAATACAAACAAACAACTTCGATTTATAAATCGAAAAAATAAAAACCTTGATAGCCTTTCGGCGCTCTGGCGCAGTGGATAAAGGTATTGTATCCGACTAGTTCTAGGTGAGCATTTTATTCATATAACGGTTTCAATCCTACCAAAACTGGCGACAGGATTACTTGATAAAAGCATAGTTAGGTGACAATAAGTATTGAAATTACTGAGGATACAGTTTATAGAATAAGCATTCCTATGTAGTCTCGGTTAACCACCAGACGAAGACTAGATGAATAGTTGACGAAAACACCAGGAAATGAAAACTATGAAAATGCTGATAACAGTCTGCTAAAAATAATATATTCATCTTAGTTGTAATTACATTTATATGAGAATTTTGGACAAAAAACAATTTATCATGTTTTACTGAAAGTGAGTGTGATGAAAAGAATAATTTACTACTATTTCTTAAAAATGTCTATTAGTTGTATTATTTTTATCGAACAAAAAAAATTAACGTCAAATGTAGTATGTTATAGCAAGTACGTTTATTTTGACTTGATTCCATTTCGTTTTAAATATAAACCCTGTGTATCGCTTTATTGCAGGTATTTCTTTTTAATTTTCAAAATGATGTGACTCGCACAGATTTGAAATTGGGTTTACTGGAAGAGGATAACAAGGCGCCTTATTTCCCCGATTTGCGAAGTACATTGTCTTAATCCGTTGAAAATCCAAACATCAAGCCAAGGAAGGACAGACACACAAGAAAGTAAGTTTCTGCTAGTGATGTTGAAAAAATCGCTGTCAACTTATCAAGCACCAGGGCATCAACAATGCTGCTATATTTGAAAAAGCTGGAATACATTTGTCCAGGAAGAGACTCTGTAATGTCATAAACGTAATTACAAGAAACTCATAAGGAAAAACGTGTGGTCTGGTCTTGGAAATACATGAACACCATCTTTGAAAATGTTCTTTTCAGCGATGAGGACATAACAACCATTAATAGACCATATGGGTGGATCAAAGTTTTGAATGCTTTTTGATTACCTGTCCTTCATCAATTCTGTCGTAAAAAGGCAGGTGGAGGTGGTATGCTTTGGATTGGAATAATTTGTGATGACGCAATTTAAACATTACGAGTTCTAGGTGTCCAACTTACAAACCAATCTTGCATTTTATTTTTAAATTAGCATTTGCACTATGGCTAAGGGGATTTAAATTAATGGCATTTAACGCCATTTCTTTTAATACGGCAGGTAGCACAATTTACTCTCCACATCTAGATGTTTGTGTTTGTGTGGTGAATACATGTAAAATTAGCATTAAGAAATAAAAACCATTTATGATTTAGTAGAGTCTATTTTCAAGCTCCAAAACTTTGTCACGCTTTTTCACAGATGACACATCGGACATCGGTGTAAACTAATTTTTATAGGTTGATTTTTTTTTTATCATTTAACAATTATTTTTGCCTCATACACAATTGTTTTTACTACCAATATATATATATATATATATATATATATATATATATATATGCATATATATATATATATATATGGCAAGGCATTCTATTCCGTGTCCTAATTTATATATATATATATATATATATATATATATATATATATATATATGTAACATGCTTAGTTCTGTTTTATCGAAAATGCATTTATATCTAAATAAGACATACAAAATAAAAATTATTTAATGATTGCTATATTATCAAAACAATATTGTTATGCTTTCGCTTAAATCAGCGACCCTTTTCAAAATTTACTTTCATGAGAATCTTAGAATAACAGCATCCTGGAATTAGATGAGAAAGTAATCTAAATGGCCATCTCTAGTATATATTGCCCATACTCACTGATTATAAATGTGAATAATAGCAGTAAACAGTTGTATACGACTATTGAGCGTTAGATACTATTTTTAGTCTTTCAAGGGAACAAAGGATTGCACTTAGTGTAAAATTATTTACTCGCAAATATTATATCAAACAAATAATTCATCTGGCGATAGTTTGAAAAACCGCGTATTTTTTAGCAATAATATATTCTATTTCTCTTTACGTGTCACATAAATCAGCTGATCATGTGAACGAGTGACCAAATTATATATATATATATATATATATATATATATATAGAATCTACTCTATATTTTTCTACACCAGTCATTATTCCTTACACGTCTTCTAGGAATATAATTTGATCCTATATAAATAATCTCAACATAAATTAGAGTCGTATCATGGATTGCGCAAGTGATATCAGCGATTCGAGGCGTAGTTCGTGTGCTCACTATTTTCACAATAAACTCTATATGCATGTAACCGATCATGATATTCAGTGTGGTATTATAATATTACTATGTTTAATGATGTTTTCATTTTATATATCAGTATCTGTTTTTTTTATTGTTGAGAATATATTCACCGCCTTCTAATGATTTGATTAATAATTTTAAGAGTACTTAGTAATTGTCTATATCGGATTATACACTTTCAGAAAAGTAGACACAAAAGCACGAGTTTATTTCCTACATTCTGAAAAAAGGAGGTATATTTAATCGAATATTATGTAATGCCAATCGCACATAGACAAACACAGAGATACACATACACACACAGGTTCATTGCATGTCGATATACTTTAATTTTGAAATTGCTATGAAAACGCAGGGAAATAGAATTTGGTACACTGGAACAGCAAAAAAGTGCATTGATTTTTGTAGAATCGTAAAAAACATTTAAAACATTATGCTGATTTTCTATTTTCTATTAATTTTAAGTGTCTATAACTTTATTGCAGGTGTCTAAAATTTATCCTTCCTGTAATACAACAATATTCTTACTTCATATTTAAAAAATAAAAAAACATACCAAAGCACAATATAAACCAAGAGAAATAATGGATTTCACATTATTTTGTTTAAGGTAATATTTATTTACCAACCCACCTTATATGCTTTAAAACTACTTTGAATAACCTTGTATAAACTGGTAATATTAATCGGTAGATTTGAGATAACGTGTTGCTACAGGAAACTTCCAAAATCTTCCCCCAAAACTTATACTCCGACGTAAATTGTAAACCTCCTTCATGATCTTTTTTCTTTATTATTGACCAGCGATGCTCAATTGGGTTTATATCTGTAGAACAAAGTTGGCATGCTTCTATCCAGTAAGGGCTAATTACATTAGGCAGGATGTTGGAGCCTTGGCTTGGTGGGATGACTATTGATCATGCATGAAAATCAATTTTCGGTGACGCGCTAATATAAGGTCATATAAACCTAGTGACAAATTCTCATTTACAATTAAAATATAAACTGACTTGTGAGTTTGACACCTGCTTGTAATGTTCTAATTAGTTCACCGCAGATGATTCAAACCCAAAACATGACGACCCCACCTCCTTGTTGACAAAAAATCGATGAAAGGGGGGGTAAGTAATCAAGGAGGACTTCAAACATTTATCAGCCCATCTAGACTATTAATGGTTGCTATGCTATTTTCAAAGATGGTTTTCATGTAGTTCTCAGCCCAGACCAACCGTTATTCCTTATGAGCGTATTTGCAACAGGTCGATGTACGGGCAAAAATACTTCTTGCCATTTCATTTAAGACGTTGCAACGTGTCTTTCTGGACAAGGCAAAGATTACATTATTGTCAAATATTGGAGCACTGTTGCTGTGGGACTGCTTAATAAGTTGACAGCGAATTTTTCTTACATCACTAGCAGAAACTGACTTGTGTGTTTGTCTTTCCTTGGTTAGATGTGTGTATTTTAAACGAATAAATACAATGCCCTTCGACCTCTTCAAATCTCCTTGACAAAATGTACTAGAGATAAACCTTCTGCATGGTCTGCAACAACAGGTTTATTTTCAACAGCTGTCAATAAGCCCTTTATAGGTATTTCGGGAAACCAGCAAATAAGAGATACAAACTTAAACTAACCAGAAAATAAAAAAAGCATAATTTTTTTCTAATTTTACAAAAATCAGGAAAATTAGGATCCTAGTTATGCTCTTCCAGAGAATGGAATTTCAGATCTTTGAGTTTCATATCAATAAAGCGATACATAAGATATATATATATATATATATATATATATATATATATATATATATATATATATATATATATATATATATATATCAGAGCAAACAGTTAATAAAACATTAAAAACACGTTGAAAAAGTGTTAAAAACATATGTAACCTTAAAAGGAAACACTTAATAAGAGGATAGTCTTTTATCTGCGGAGTTTCGAAGAAATTCTTTCCTTCTCATCAAAGGGTGGGAATTAGCAAAATGCGGGATCGGATTTTGCGTACAAAAGTATTCGATGAAACTGCAAGTAAGTTAAAGATCTTACTTTATAACAAAAAGTGAAGCAGGCGGAATATATATATATATATATATATATATGTGTGTATACATATATATATATATATTATTGTAATTTCACTTCGAACAAGGCACACCGCTACTTACTCGTGAGAAGCTATATTTTGGTTTTGCACTAGGTATTTAGAGCCTACGTTTTTTGAAGTACTTTAGAAGCGTTATGTACGTATACATTACATGTGAATTGATACATGTCAGTACAGTCCGGGAAGCAGGTATCGGGAGGAAATTCCAAAGAGAAGCAGTCCGATGGGGAAAAGATATTCGAATACATAGCTTTACGACATCTAGGAATCGCTATTATGTAGGAGTGGGATTTTGCAGCTTTTCAGGTTTGTCTTGCCTATTATCGTGGAATGTGTACTTGTTCTTCAGGAAGATATTTATTCAAAGAACTTGCCATTTTATTATCTGTAAAATAGGCTGAAAGACACCACCTTTCACCGATGGGCAAAAGTTGGAGTTCAGTTTATAATTCGGTACCTTTTAGGTTACCCAATTTTTATGTCCAGGGACAAGAAAATTGTGGTAGATGCCCTATCCCTAGTGTGGCAACTATAATCGATGCATAGGCGAACCGTGACCTGTACGAAAAACAAGATACGCTTAGATGTCTTTAACATTTTAACACAGAAGAGCGATCTCAGCTTCCTCGCCGCAGCCTTATCTATTCCCTCAAGATCTTTCTTCCAATTAAATTTGTCCGTGATTTTTTATCTTAGGAGCTTGTGGTTAATACGTTCAATCAATGTATTATTAACCATTGCAATCAGTGATTGAGATGTCTTTGTAATTTTTGAAAGAATTAGCTTAGTCGTAGCAGGATTGAATCTCAACAGCCAGTTACCGACCCATTCGACTAAAGGGTTTCTCTTGAGTTTTAGCATGTGGATATGTGTTCATTAGTTTTACTCTCGTGTTTGTCATTAGAAAACATATACATCTCAGATAAAATTATATCCGCATATGTATTAATAGAGTTTTAAGGATTGACCCCTGTGTCACACCTGAATAAATATCCTGTTGTTTAGATGTACGGCCATCAAAGAGAAACTTGAGTTTTCTCTTATCATAGAAAGAAGGGTTAATGTAAAGTGTACATAATCAATACTATAAGGTTTTATTTTAATAAGGTCGACATTGTGAATAACTCAGTCAAATGCCTTACGTATGTCTTGGGCTACTTATCTAGCTTCTCCTTCCATTTCAAGAAGTTAGTGTAAGTATATCTAGAGTAGAATGAGCTTCTCTAAATCCATAATGTCAGCCAGATAAAATATTATTGTCTTGTGCTTGATTGATTAAGGGCTCAGATTTTGGCGAAGACGGTGAGGAGTGTAATAGGGCGATAATTGCATGGGTCAGTACTTCCGCCAGAATTCCTTTCAACTGTTACAACAGAAGAAAAGTCCAAACAGTCTTGAAAGCACGATTCGTTAAAGCATTTATTATAGAGCATTGTCAGTGTTTAATTTTATGTAAATAACATGAATAACATCATATCTACATGGAATCAAGGTGTCTTCATTCATTATTGCATAACGAACAAGAGAAGTGATTTTCTAACCATTATTTTTTGTCTTCATCATTTTTTGTATTATATGGATGGGACATTTTACTGGATACAAAATGTCCACCAAAAATTCCAGTCTCTTTAAACCAAAGATATATGTTTAAGATTCTTATCGTTTCATTTTATTAAACTACTTTGTAATATTCTTTTACTTGTTTAGCAAGATATATTCTACATTTTTCATGAGTAGATTTCTTGTAATGATTGGAAATGTATTATAATTTATTTTGATTTCCACATGAGGTTTTAGTATTTCCTTACCTTCTCCTCCCTAGTTCTGTTAAGGCAGACTCGTTAGGAACACTGCATTCGGTTAGACCTACTAATGTCTCTTGTCCCTGTCACTATACCAGGATAAACAACTTCGTTTTCTATGTAGATAAGTAGTTCATGCCGTATGTTGTATGTGTTATTTATAACTCTTCTTCCTGAAACTTCCATTACTTGCTGCAACCCTGAATATTCGGCATTTTACATATATTTTGGGAAAATATTTGTACGCTTCATTTTGTCACAGGGTGCAATAGCCGTCATATAGTAGAACTTTACGACTGGATTAATGATGGTTCACACTCTCTAAATCTGGTTTGTTACTGACCTTGTTTTTATTACTGCAGCTGTTTTTATTACTGCGATTTTGAAAAACATCCATCATCGAACCTTGACTTTGGGCAGTTAATATAATTATGTCCTGGTCAAAGTGCAACTATCTATATGTAAGCCAGTTATTTTATTATTGGTATATCCTTCATACATTTGTATTTTTATTACAAAGTTTTCAATCTTTTTATATTTATTATTTTTGGAAATAATTAGAAAAAAATATAACACCTATACATTATATCTTTGTAGACGTCTGTAATGTAGATTTAGTTAGATCTATAAATCTGCTGTGATACGTTTTATAAAATTTAAAGGTATTAGAATATGGAGAGCAGGTTTTATATAACTGATTAAACATTATTTTCATCACTATATTTTTAAGGATTCATATCAATAATCTAGAGAATGTGAGTATAAAATATATCTATTTTCAAGTCATGCGCGCTATGTTCTAAAACTCGGACATAATGCTCCCGTAAAAGAAATACAGACGACATGCGCTAGGTTTATGCGTCATACGAACTATTCAAAAAAGGAAAGAGTTTATTTTATAAAATATTTTTATATATAAAAATTTTATAGCCATTGTTTTATTCAATTTCTGAAATGAAGCATATGCTTCTAAATGTTTTCAATTTAAATCTAATGTCAGTGTACATATATATATATATATATATATATATATATATATATATATATATATATATATTTATGTTCAAAATCTCGTTACAATTTATATATGTAATATAGTCCATAAATCGTATACAATGGCGATAATTTAATGTTCAAGGTATATCATGTTTTATGATTAAGAAAACACAAACATACACACACATATATATGTACGTGTGTATATATATATATATATATATATATATATATATATATATTCTAAAGTATGTAAATAAATAATTGCCACAAAAGTTGCTGAATCTAAACCCAGTTGATCGCCTATAATTTGAAGTAATATTTTATTACCTTATTGAAAAGAGCTCTCTTTAATAACAGATCTTTTACACTACCTTTGCAAAAACACTGTTTTTCTTTCATATGATACTAGCGGTGTACCCGGCATTGCCCTGAGGCGAGAGGTTTTATGCTTGAAGTATAAATCAACGGAACCCGAACAATTATTTTAAAAAACGCCTAAAAAATGTGAATAGCAGCGCTATACATGAGCGTGACAAAACAGTTAGCAGGCAGGCAAGCTCGAACCTATAATGGTAAGAAGAAAAGGACGTGAAAAAAGAGAACGGTTTAGTCGCTGCGCCCACCGTTACCAACGACATCCCGTCGTACAAATTTAGCGTAATCACTGCAAGACGTATATAATTGAGCTCTCCTTGTAATACACGGCTCAGTTTACGGTAAATAAATTTGGCAAGTTTTTTTCATATTTGTTGCCTGAGCGACTGAGCATTTAAACGATACAAAATTTATCGGTGCTGGTAGCGTGTGTAAATGTGTTAGCGAAGCATAA
This sequence comes from Euprymna scolopes, assembly GCF_053919585.1. Lineage (NCBI taxonomy): Eukaryota > Metazoa > Mollusca > Cephalopoda > Sepiida > Sepiolidae > Euprymna > Euprymna scolopes. The sequence continues at coordinate 60,896,516 of NC_136482.1, read as the reverse complement.
AAATACACACAAAAGGACGTTTTAGATTTATTATCTAACAGGACTTACATTTTCAAAAGTGTACGTATTCTCCCTGCAAAAATAAGATATACAGTATCGTTTTTTAATGAAGTCTTAGGGTTGTATATTGTATGACATTTACTATAACCATTAGTTTTTATGGATTTATGTAGTTAACCAGTGGGTTATTCTTTTACTCTCTAGAAATTATTTAGGGATAAAACAGATTACTATTGACATAGGATTTCTTTTATCCCGTCGAAACTATTTATTTGATTAATAATTAATGTAAAAACCTATCAGATGCATTATTACTTTATGCATTTGTGTCTGGAACCTGTACTTCTTTGCATATCATATATTTTTATTAATTTCTATTTTTCATACTTTGTATACAATATATTTAAAATACAACATAACTATATTACTCGCCGCTTTATGAGTGTTTAAACTTATTTTAAGTATTTGAAGTTTCTTACTTATTTGTGAATTTCTAAAGTTTGTTATATTGTTTTAAAAATTAATCAATTTTTATCAACATTTTTTTCACGGATCATAGTACATTAGTCTTCACTTCTTTAAATGATTTGTTATTTTTTCTTATTTTGTCATGCATATAATACAGTTATCCGTTGAGTTATCTACTATGTTAATACATTAAATGACGTATTAAAGTCTTATCTAGATTTAATTTTTACTCGGAGGTTTTCTTGATTTAGAAGTCTGACTATCTTTAAATTGCCGGTAATTATTGTCCTTTTTCATTATTCAATAGAATGGATGAATTACAATAATATTCTTGAATATTTTAGTATAGATTGAGATTGTCGGACTGACTTCCTGATCTTGGTTGTCTATATCAGAACGTTTCGGCCGTTTTGCTCTCCGGCCTTCGTCAGGGGTACCGTAATATTCAAAACAGAGAATCAGCAACTATGTCCTAAAGCCTAGCTGGAGTCCGAACACGGTACCCCCGTAATAATAATAAAGGGTTGGGTTCGAGACTCCTAACAAACGGTTCCCCAGTTCGATACAAAACACCTGACGAAGGCTGGAGGGCAAAACGGCCGAAACATTGTGACAATAACAACCAAGATGAGGAAGTCAGTCCGACAATCTCAATCAATGAAAACACCTCATCTCAAAGATACAGCCAATTACTATTTTTAGTATAGTTATCATATTTTTTTTGTATTTACTATATTTGATTTTTATAATATGAACTTAGTTTGTATGGTGGGCACTAGTTTCTCTGTAAGTGTTGCATGTTGTTACTCTATTTATGTGGTAGAAATTGCATGATTAATGAGTTATAAAAACTTGTAGGAAAATTAAGAACATCAAATACTTTATTTTCATACAGGTCTACACAAGCATTTCGATATATTTTTAATATTTGTCTCAGATTATTTTCATGATTTTAGAATCGGTTTTTACAAAATATTCATATCATTAATTTTATACGGTTTTCCATAGGCACCGCCAAAACTGGGGGGGGTAAGTACTTTTTGACGAACCATCTTTTTATAAATCTACCAAAAATCAGGTAATTATCCAATCAATACGAACTTTTCAGCGATTATTAAGAGAAGAATGAACATTATAACAGTGTACTTATTTTTCATAAACAATATTTATATATATTTTTTTGCTTACACCCCCCCCCTTGTTTTGAGGGGGTTCCAAATATGCTTAAAATTATCATTTGAAACTGAACAAAACATATGTTGTTGTAAGGGACGGGATTATAGATTAAAAAAAAACTTGTTTGCATACCTTATTTTCATGTCTTAATATCAGAACTTTGATTGTATTTAATTATCCCGCTTTTGAGTTTTAAAGTGTGAAATTCGGTGAATATGTTGAGTAAAATAATTAATTTAAGTTAAGCAAAACAACAAAAAAATTAATATTTATACGAAAATATTTGATAACTAAATTAACAATTTCTTTTTAGCGAGCCGAATAATGCATGACCATTATTTAACAAAGCATGCTTTGAAGAATCGATAAAAAAAATCGATAAATATTGTGCCCTTTGTGTTAAAAATATCATTATGTTTTCGGTCAAGTTTGGAAACGTTTGCCGCCTTTCGACTACGGTGGACCAACCGCGCAGAAATTATTTTTTTTTTATTCTGCTTTAAATTGCCCCTCCCCATTTTGGAGATCCTGGCCCCGACACACATACACATTAAAAACCAAACTCATACAAATGGTCATTCATCTGGTACTGGCCAGCCTCAGCTTAATAATACATTGAAATTTTAGTCACTGAAAAATAAGTTTTTTTGGCGGGCTTTTTGGTCTTTCGTAGTTTGCTTTTTATCAAGTACAAAGGTAAATAGTAATCAAATCGACTCAGAGTAACTGGTTGCCTATATGAATAAGTGGAATTATTTGAAATCCAGATACTTATATTATAATATTTTTGCATATTCTCATAGAAAATAACCCGAAATCTTAGTTAGTCAAGAAATAAAAAAATTAATTATTTCAAAAACCTTTTTTTTGTTAACTATTTATATACGTTTTTTGTGCGAAACAAAAACACGCCAATTGTTACCTTTTGCGGAAAATTTAACATTTAAAATTTAATTAAAAATAGTAGAAAAAGTTTTACATTATTCTGCTTTCTATATGATAAAATTCAGGGTTTTATCATTCTGGAATAAAAAAAAAGTTACTCAGAAATAATGGATTGTAATAAATGTAATTTCGTTTAAAAACAACAACAACTTGATTTATCCGCGATTTTTGGCGGTGCCTTATTTTCCAGTATATCAAATCGGTTGTAATATTAATTTGGGTTGGTTGGTTGTTTTGTTTTACGGCATATCAAGCCTTTTCAGGTTATTTAATGCCGAATCTGGTGATTTTGAAGAACGATTTTTTAATATAGTATATTTGTATTTTTAGTCGTATTCTATTTAACCCATAGTTGGGACCCTAACAGGTGCTACCACTCCGGGTCAGAGTGGACCTGGGAACAATGACAATTAAAGTGTGGCTCCACACTCCCTAAGGCCTTCAAGCGGGGGCCCTCACCATCGGATATAGTTAAAGGTCATATCCAGGACCGTAATATTAATTTGAGTGATCTTTTATTCAACATCTTTCTCGTTTTATTAATACGGATACTAATATTATTTAAAGACGTTGGAGTTTTAGTACTTATAATATGTTTCGTTTTATTTTAAAGAATCTCTCGAATGAAATTATAGATGTTTTCTTGTTTTAAGTGGCATACATCTTAATTATTAATATAGCAAACGCAAATGTACATATACTCAATTAATATTATAAAATCAGCTTGTAGGTTATTATATTTACTTTAATATTAAAATACATGTGTGAATAACTCGCATTGTCTTACTTATTTTATCTTCCTCAGATATATTTAAATATGTATTTATATTTATGTATATAAATGTATATTTTGCATATATATATATATATAAAGAGAGAAAGAGAGAGAAAAAGATATGTATATATATATATAATCATATACATGTTAATAAATAAACGTATATATGCTAATTAATAAACGTATATATATACATATATGTATATATATATGTATATATATATATATAGAGAGAGAGAGAGATCCGTCTATAATTATATATTCATACGCACAAATATGTGTATCCATATATATATATGCCCCTCTCTCTCTCTCTCTCTATATATATATATATATATATATATATATATATATATATATATATATCAACATACATACATATGATGGTTATACCATCTTTTCAGACGAGTGCCACCCCCTCAGACACTAAAATTCATAAGCCTAAAAATGACTTCTTTTGTTTTTTTTTTACTCCTACCAGTGAATTCACCCGCTCAAACAGGCATGTCACTGAAGACATTCACCGAGAGCAATTATTACATGTTTCCAGCATTTCAAGCCTCCACACGTCACAAGAGTGTTCCTCGCCACAGGATCATTTTTATACATAAATGCCTGAGGGAGTATCTATACACACATGGTTTTACAGAGCTTTGTACGGCAGCTAATCTCTCTCTCGGTTCAAAATCTTGAGATCCAGCAACACAAAAGTGCCAGATAGCAAGCAACAAGCTAAACTATAGACCAGTTTAATTCGGGTACTGGTCTCACGCTTTATGTTTTTTTCAATTAAATATGTTTTTCTCCCAGAAATGGTTGCCTTCACAACGGCCTACGGGAGCCCTCTCAACCCCGACACACATACATACACACTACCACACAGAGTGCTGGTTGGTTGTTGACCATAAAAAGGGTCCATTCGCCCTTTGGAAGTTTTGTTTTAAATCCTTCAGGGAAACTACCTACCCCTCAAAAACAAGTCTGGTGGGGGAACCAGTTTAGTCGCCGGTGAGCCGACCATGAGGCAGGTAGTACTGGGTTACATGGTACAGTAGCATATTACATGACCTGACACACACACATATATATATATATATATATATATATATATATATATACATGCATACATACAGAAACACACACATATAATATATATAATATATATATATATATATAACTCCATTGAATGATTTTGCCTATGACAGGCAACCAGTGACCTTTTAATCAGGTTCATGCAAAGGTAATAAATAACAAATGACAGTCTAAAATAATATCCTGTTATACTGTTTCTATCCTCAGAGTTAACCTATCTTAATCAGAAAATCCGTCTAAATTTAGAGGATATATAGACTTTTCAAATATTAAAGATTGTTCCTTGGTTCCTTTTAGATAACGAAGAATTTGTTTTGAACGATTAAGTTCTTAAATTGTTGGTCTCGATAAGTTTTGAGGTAGCTTTGTTACAGTGTAACATATGTCGGGCCTAGTTGCGGTCATCAAATAGATGAGGCTTCCAACTATGTCTGTATAATCGATTATATATGGATTTTGTCGCGGTCTCTATATTATTATGTATGCCCATTTTGACGGGAGGAAAACGCGGGTTGCAATATTGTATTCCGAACTTGAGCAGACTTTTTTCAGTATATCGTCATTGGTTCATAGTTATAGTTTCATTTTCACAGATAAATTGTATACCGAGGAACCATGACAGTCGTCCAAGTCGGCCATTTTAAATGTTTTATTTAATTTACTTTTAACATCTTTTAAATTGTTGTCCGCGTTTGAGGGGAGTAATATATCGTCAACCCCCCAAAAAAATCAACAATGTATTACCTACATTTCTTGTATACATTCACGCGTCTACGGGGCATTGTTTGAATTCCAGATCTATTAAATAATTATGGAGTGTTAGATTTCAATTGTGAGGAATGTGTCTTAGTCCATATAACGATTTATTCAGTTTCCACACGCAATTTTTATTTTTCATTTTAAATGCCTCTGGAGGGACAATATACATTTCACAATCAATTGGATCATTTAAGCAAGTATTTTTACATCCATTAGATGTGTTTTTAAATTGTATTGAGCAGCAAAGTGTAATAAAATTCTAATTCTCGTTAAATTTGTCATTGGTGAAAATGTTGCAAAATATTCCACTCCAGAAATTTGTGAAAAACCTTTTGAAACAAATCTTGCTTTTAAAGTTTCATTGCCAGAATCTGTGATTTTTTTTGGAAACCCCCAGCGTGAAGAAATATTTGTATCTGTTGGTTTTGCCATTATTTCATATGTGGCATTTTCAGATAAAACTTTCAATTCGGATATCATAGCTTCTTTCCATTCTTGATGATTTTCTGTATTAATCGCCTCATTAAAACTTTCCGATGCGCTGTTCAATTAGTAACAGTAATCTACTGCGTAGTCTTGTATCTTTTCAATATGTAAGAAGTCTGGCCTTTTGCACACCCTTATTGGGTATCGTCGTGTCTGGTTACTATTTTCGTCAGTCGTTCTACTGTAATTATCGTCGTTAATAATATATTCATTGTGACCGATTAAGATGGTAGGTGATATTTCACGTTTTTCATCCACCCGATCGCCTTTTAAAACTTTAATGTATCATTGAATTTTACACCTCTTAACCTTTTTTTTTATAGCATTCTGGGCTGGAAAGTAGATTAAATATGCTGGACTGTTTTTTATCGTAACCCACGAAAATACCTTTTTCGCTTTTAGTATTTAGTTTACTGGCAGTATCTATAAATGCAAAACTATCTGAACCAAATATATGCGTTCGGTTCGTTTTAGGTTTCACACCGCAAAAGGCTTCATATGGTGTATCTTGTTTTGAACGATCTATTTCTGATATATGCTGCTGCCATTAAAGCGTAAGCCATAAGCTATGCGCTAATTTAGATCCGATAAGTAGGCACTTTGTCATCTCAAAAAGGGTTCGCCATGCCCTTTAAGCGGTGCCATTTTGGAAGGAGGAATACGACGCAGATTTCCCGTGTTTAAGACGGTGGTTAATTAATAGAAGTTCAAAGTCTTTACCAGTAAATTCAGTCCCATTGTCCGAGCGAATACATTTTACCGAGTCGTACGGGGTCATATCAGCTAAATATTTCTTAGTGGCAAGAATAATGTAGAAAATAAACTATAATTAAACCAGAAAATAAATTTTAAAACATACCTTAGATTATTTCTCCCCATCGGGCTGATCGGACCTGCTTAGTCACAATGCACAAACTAGAGAATATTCGTGGCCTTCTACTCTGGCGTTTTGCTTATATATTTTGTCATTTTCCCCTGTGCACAAACATCACTATTTGGGAGATCGTCTGAAGGTATTATTTCAATGCCTTTCACTAAATTTGGTATATTTTTGATATCAAGTGTATTGCAGTGTGCTAGAATCTTTGCCAGGTTTCGAAGTCGTGACAGGCAGTTTTTGAGGGAGTCATACCTTTTAAATGATATAGTCAGCCATTTTCTTTAATGTCAAATACAGTTCGTTTGGGGTATATCAATTTTGATTTGTTTTGACCAAACTTTATATTCACGCCTTGTTTAATTGCAGACTCAGGTGAAATATGTCTTGTTTAAATGTAGGTATGAACAGAGCATTTTTTTATAATACAGTTACAGATTTCGCCTTTATTATTTTTACTGATATTTTAGCATCGCCTCTTTTCAAGACTATGTAATTTATTTGAATACCGCCGGCAATTTCGAGAAAACGACTTTGTGGATTAAAGTTTGAATCGAAATTAAAATCATATTCCTTGGTGATTACGTGTGCTGTAGCACCACAGTCTACAAGGAGAGTATTACCGTCTGTGGTATTGTCAAAGTTACATGTGAATAGAAAGTTCAAAGTTCAAAGTTCTCAACGTTTTTTACGGACCCCATTTTAGAGCGTTTCTATCGACATTGGAACATTTTGTGGTTGGGTCCTCCACAAATATAGCAGATAATTTTATTCTTTTTCTTGGGAGAATTACTTTTGGGAAACAGGTTCCGATTAGTCTCTTCGTAATTGCGCAATGTCACTTTAAATTCACTGAAATTCATGGGTTTGTCTATTTGCGTTATAACAGTTGTAAATGGTATAAAATCAGCGTGAAGTCCCTTGAGGGTCTTTGATATCAACAAGCTCGCCCTTATTATTTCAACTGAGAGTTTTAAGGCATTGTCGGTTGTTTCTGCCCTAATAACATAGTCGGTAATAATTTCATCCTTCTTACGTTTCAGAGTCGTTTGTTCTGCATATAGTGATATAATTTTCGGTTTCCATCTGGATTAATAATGATTAATATGTTCAATGCTTTCCGTCCGTAATCCAAGGCGTATCTTATAATCAGAGACAGACTTCTATTGTCTAAGCATTGGATCAATTCTGCAAAAACAATCGCGTTCTTTTCGAAAAATTCGGGGTTATAAGGATTCTCTGTTGGAGATTGTATCACTTTTTATAGTTTTCGAATCCTTAGATACTCCAGAAAATTTACCTGCCACAATTCGAATTTATATATTGATCCGTCAAAGAAAAGACGATGGCTGGCGCATAACCTGTTAAGTGTTGATACAGTATGTTGGACAAAGTGCAGTCTCGATACTGATTGTGAGGTAATTTCCAGAAACAAAGATGGCGTCTAAGTATTCGAATGCGGTTCCTGACATAGCCAACGGCGAATTGATTGAATTCAAAAGTCGACAATTTTTATAGTAACTTTGGAACGTTTTCATTGGTTGATTACCATCATCAGTGGTTATAAAAACGATTGTCAAAATCATTGGTGTCATACCCCCATTAGTAGTAAACAACATTTTTCATATATGCTAATAAATAAACGTATATATGCTAGTAAATAAACGTGTACATGCTAATAAATAAACGCATACATGCTAATATATATAAGACCTTTTATAATTATACATATATATACATGCACACACACATGTATATATAAATATATATATATATATATATATATATATATATATATATATATATATATATATATATATATTCCTGGTCCAAATCATAAGACCACTGAAAGTAAGCGTTTACGCATATTATCGAATTTTTAATCAAAAGAATGGTTGACACCATTGCTAAAAGGGAAAATATGATGGGAAAAATGACAGCTGCTTCATTCGAAACCTTAACCCTGATCTAATAATTATTTTTAAAAAACAAACATTTTCAACTGGTCAAAATAATAAGACCACTGCTAATTTATCTAACAAAAGGCAATTATAAATTACTAAAAAAGGTCTCAGTATTTAGTATAGCCTCTATTATTACGATTTACTTTAAAAATTCTCTTCGGCATGCTTGAGACTAAGTTTTTATCAGTTGCGAAGGAATTTTATCCCAAGTAATGAAAACTGAATCAAACAGTTATTTATCGGATCATACTGGGTGTCATCCTTCTTTTGCCATCCATCCCCAAAAATGTTCAATGGAATTGAGGTCCGGAGAACATGCTAGATGATCTAACAATTCTATATAATTTGGAGAAAAGTATTCTCCTGCTTGTCGAGAAGTGTGTATCGCAGCGTTGTCTTGCTGGAAAATCCAATTCTTCCACAGAGGCGTGGACCTTCAGTCCTGATAGAAGCATTTTCAAGCATTGAATTGTTCTTCAATGATGTTTGCCGGCTTTTCACTACTTGCAAGTTTAGGGTCCCCACTTACGAGAAAACACTCCAGACCATTAAAGATCCTCCCCCACTATGCCGAGTTGAAAAAAGTCTTTTGGGGCAATTTTTTATTATGCTAATTGTGTTGAAATCCATCTGGACCATCTAGATAAAACTTTTTCTCATCGGAGAAAATTACATTTTCCCAAATCACTTCATCCGAAGTCTGGTATTCGGCGGCATATTTAAGTCGGTTAGTTGTCTGCTGTTCAAGAAGACGTGGTTTTTGCAGTCGCTTTAAATGATTAAAACCCTTCATTTTCAAATGCATTCTGATGGTTTTAGGACTACATTCTGCTGCTGTATGGCTTTTCAATCGACTTGAGCTCATACTGTAGTTGTAAGAAGCACATGAATGTGGAAGTAAAACGAAGACAAAGATGTAATATTTGCTATAACTGAAATATAGGTTTCACCAAACTATGATGTATGTTTTTTTAAAAAACCTTCGACCTGTTATAAGAATGAAGAATGGGAACCCTAAACTACGCTTTTCACATACTGCAATAGGATGATTTTTGTCGAATTTATGTTTTAATAATTTAACTAAACAAGTTTCAACTCTACTAATGACGACAACAACAACAATGACAAGGAAAACAACCACAACCACAGTGACGGAGGCTGATACAATGAGGAAGGAAGTACATTTTAAAAAGATCTATGTTCTGATATCTGATTTTTTAATTGAAGCATGAGAGCAAACGTTAAATATATATATATATATATGTATACACATATATATATATTTATATATATATATATGCATATATATATATTTAAATGTTTCCCGTTGGTCTGAGTAGAAGTTATTTTTGGTAAACATCAAATTCTTAGTACTCAATAGAATTTCTTCTTACCTGTTTGATAAAAAAATGCATTTTACAAATCACTCTAACAGGAACATAATAGTTATTTGCAAAGTTATAGGTCCGTATTATACATAGAGTACAAAATAAACGAATGTTAAATGCACAGAAAAAAGAGATATCGGTTAGCATTTGGATCATGTCGAATTTATGGGTGCCCGCTTCGATTTTATAACTCTAACATATATAATATCCTCTGTTTTCTTAATTTATAAGCAGATGAATAGACTTACTTTGTATTCATTTTTTGTAAGTTTTACCTTATGAAATACTACTTTCAGAATATGTGGTATGCTGTAAACCATTTCATATATATATATATATATATATATATATATATATATATATAAGTAGATTGTAGTTTGCTTGAAGCATTGTTGAAGAAAATTATGAGGTAAAATTAAAAGCCAAGAACAATGCGAGATTTTTTTTTATAGAGTAAAATTAAATGAAAACAAAAGAAATAAATTTCTTGTTTTTTGTTGTTTGTTTTTTGTTTTTCACACAAATTTTAACTCTAAACAACAGTAATTTTTTTTCTGTTGTATTCAATGGTGTTATTAATCTCAATATATTTCAGACTTATTAGTCCTTTTTCAAGAGAAGACAGCGCTGTCTTCTCTTGAAAAAGGACTAATAAGTCTGAAATATATTGAGATTAATAACACCATTGAATACAACAGAAAAAAAAATTACTGTTGTTTAGAGTTAAAATTTGTGTGAAAAAGAAAAAAACAAACAACAAAAAAAGAAATTTATTTCTTTTGTTTTTATTTAATTTTACTCTATAAAAAAATCTCGCATTGTTCTTGGCTTTTAATTTTACCTTATATATATATATATATATATATATATATATATATATATATATATATATATATATATATATGCGTATGAGAATATATAAGTAAATGAAAAATCTGATAAAATGTGTCCAGAATTACATATAAAGCAGCAACTCATTCATCGGTTTTAACAAACTTGTTTATACACATGTATCAATATGTATATATATATATATATATATATATATATATATATATATATATATATATATATATTGATGCGAGATTGATAACTCAGGCATCATAGTCTTAATATCTGTTATTAGCAATTTATTATGAAGGACTTAATTTCTGAATAAAGCTTAAAGATTTATATTAAGTTAATTTTTTTCTTTGTGGCCTTGAAAATGATTTAATGTAAATATATTTTCTTCTAGAAAATATAGTTTTATTTTTTCCGTAAAATGGAAATCCGACAATCTATTAGAATAAATATTGCTATTTTATTATAAATGTTTAATATTAAGAATTATTTAAATGTATCTTACTGATAAATATTCCTGTTAAGTGTATGAACTGTATGAATTTTAAAATAAAACGCGTTAGTTTAAAATGAATTTTTAAAATTGCATTTAAGCATAGCAAATGTAATCATTTGTTCTTGGATCTTTTTAGATTTTTAAGAAAAAAAAATGCGATACTCCATGAATGATAATATACATTGCGTAAATCGATCGCCTTTGTTTACATTCAACACCAGTCTTATTATCATACACGAAACGATATAGTTGATGCAATGATATACAGTGTATTGTATAGTGTATAGGATACTTCTTTATATACTTGTCTTCTATCTGGCTATTTGTGCATGAATAATATTTACACCTTTTATATGTTTATGTATTTAAACCATGGATGAGAAATATTCTTTGCAAAGGAAAATATTTTTTTTAATTTTCGCTGCAAATATCATTAAAAGATTTAACTTATACGAATCCAATGTTATTGGCGATTAAAAACAAGTCAGTAAACCACATTTCGCATCAAATTTTCCGAAGATTACAGGGAAGCCCACCGCAACATTAGAACGCATCACCCAACAACAATCTAAACCAATGTTGATTGATAGTGACGATCAATGAGGGGAAGGTAGTCACTCGGTTCCTTTGAATGTGTTATGTGCTGTTTTTCTTTTGTTTTTTTACATAGGCGTCATCAATTATCAAGGCCGTGAGGCCACTCATGGGCAAGGGTTAAAGAGTGTGCAGTAGTCAAAAGGACGCTATTGTAAGCGATAGTAATGGAAGTTCGGTAAATTTGTTTACTTAAGAGTAACGGCTCATCAGAAACTTGTTCACGTTGAGCTTCAAGACAACAATATTATAGACGGCAGTATAATAAAAACAGATTTGAAATACCGTTCCACAACACAGGATCCAAAGGTAACAGTGTTTGGGTCAGTAAACAGAATCTGAACCCAGAAAATAGATGTTATCGTGGTTCATTAAACAAAGAGCTGATAATATCACAATAATTTTATGATCAAAAGTATCGGCCAGCGATGTATTTATTGGTCGTAATTATTCCTTCAGATTTTCAACAACAACACATGCACTAAACAAATTATATCTCTATTTTCTCTAACTTTCTCTTTAATACCTCTGATATATATATATATATATATATATATATATATATATATATATATATATATAGGTATATATATGATTGATATGCAATTTGCTTGGAGCATTGTGTGGGATTGGTATGTAGTAGAGATTTAGAAGGCTGTCACAATGCGAGGAGTGAAATATAGTCGTTGTTGGTAAGAGAAGACGAGAACAAGTGGCGATTTACAAATCAATAAGCACATACATATAGTTTATATATATATATATATATATATATATATATACATATATTTATTCAGTTGTATTGGGAAAATGTCTTACTTGTTATGTCTGCGACATATTACATTATTAATTTCGGAAAAAAATTCCTTTTCAAATGGTAAGCGTAACAGATCACTTCAAAGCATGGTAGATGATGGTGCGAAAGTTGGGTAGCTATGTGGGGCCTCGGTGCAAATGTGAGTAGGGGGTTTAAGTATGGTATAATTATGTAATTAACATGTTTTTAATTTTATTTATTTCTATTAATTTGTCTTTTTTTTTTTTGGTGTGTAACTTGTTGCTTTAGCGTAAGCTTTTTTAATTTTGTATATTCTCTGTTTCGTTTTTATCATTATTACTATATTTATTTAATTATTTTTCTGCTGATGTGTGCGGTGTCTACGTTTATCTGGGTCACGTAAGTCACGTAAGACATTAAGCTTGCAAGATTAAAACGAAGGATATTCAACATCATGAAACAGGAACAATGAAGTGTTATACAAACATCTCATATAAACAACGCTGCTCATTCAAGAGCCTCAAGTACAAAGACCTTGTTTACCTACCTTCCGATAAGGGTAAGGATTTCTGCGTCATAGCCCGAGACATATACGACCACCTTGCACTCACACACCTATGCAACGACACTTTATACATCCCAGCTACTGACATTACATCTACGAAAACTGAAAACATCAACATCGCATGGGCCGACGTATGTAGAAGTAGAAAAATCTCCAACAAATATAAGCAGAACTTCACTACTAAAAACAGCAGACTCCCCACTTTTTACGATCTCATCAAAACACACAAAAAATAAGCAACCTTACTAATTGGACCAATAGTTGCAAACATTGAAGGCCCCTTATATAAGATCTCTTGGCTACTCTCTCAACTACTTAAACCATTACTATCCTCCTTCCCCGGAAACGTCAGCAATTCCGATGAAGTATTCCACCATCTAAACACCCTCCAACCACAACAACTAAAACGAGGTAAACACGCATTCAGCCTCGATGTAGTTGCCCTCAACACCACAGTACCTGCACCCCCAGCAGTAGATCTAATCACCGACCACATCTCCTCCTGTCACTTACACTGCTTCGTCCTCACTCCCTCAGACATCCACAAACTCCTACTTATAATAGTAGACAACACATACTTCACCTTCCAACGACAAACATACAGACAAATTTCAGGGCTGTACATGTGTTCCAGCCTCTCAGGGATACTGGCCATCTCATACATAGACAGCCTCGAACGCCGAGCCCTCAACACGTGCAACACGGTCATATTCCTCTCGTGATATGTCGATGATGTCCTGATACTCACATCATCACGCACCGACGCTGAGAACATCTACGCTATTTTCTCCGATTCCGACCCACACATAGAATTCACCATCGAAAACCCCAGCGATGACGGATCCCTATCACTCCTAGACTTCAACCTAAAAATATCAGGTGAAGGGGCCGTCATTACCAAATTCTACTGAAAACCAGCCAGCCGAAGTATATTTATACACTACAAGTCTGCCCTCCCTACTAAGGCCATCATCGTATATGCTAAGAACGAGATCACCCGCATCCGAAGCAAATGCAGCAAGCCAAAAGACAAGACAGAATACACAAAACGGTTCCGCCAGGTCCTAGAGACAAATGGATACCCCAGCACTGTCATTAAACGCCTTTGGAACACAAGAAAACGTGTAAGAAGCTTCCCCACCAATACTTGCTTCCTTAAAATGCCCCATCTCAGCGACAAGATCACAACGGCTATCCGCAGGGCTATCAGAAGAGAGGATCTCAATATGCAACTAGCCCACTCTGCGCCATCCCTTAGACAGAAACTCTCTAAACGCAGGCACAGCGAGGACCCACAGCCATGCACATTAGCAAATTGCCCCGTATACCCCGTATACCCCGCAACAATCTGCCACAGTACACACGTAGTATACAGACTACAATGCTCCGCCTGCGGAAAATTCGACATGGGCAGCACCACGAGACCCCTACACATAAGAGTCAAGGGACACACACAAACACAAGCATCATCATTCCGCAACCATCTCAACACCTACAGAAACACTAATACATCTATTAAAGTCGATATTTTAACCACAGAACGCAATATTGGGAATCTTCGCATAAGAGAATCATTAATAATATCCAAATTACGGCTAGCACTCAACAACAGACTGGAGTTCGGATCTTCATTCATTATGTAACTTTACATACGGCTCCAACTTAAGACTTACCAGTACGCCAATCACCCATTAGAACAGATACACCTCTACACACCGCTCAAAGCCCAACTCACTATCCAGATAGGGCATTACTACAAGCCCCTCCCATATAAATTATGTATATATAAAAAGACAAATAAATAAACAAATAATATAATAAAAGAGATTTAATAAATAAAACTAGCAGTATATATTTCAAATAAAAAAAGAGAAAAAATTAAAATATAGCTAGCAAAAAAAAAAACTACTGCCACCTATATCTCATGGAAATAAATAAATTAACAACTTCCAAGGCAGGTCTTCCCAATTCCCCCTCCCCACCTATCTTTCTACTCCGGCCAACACTAACCTAAACACCTAGCTGCCGACCGAGAGTCCATCACTCCGTACCCCACGTTCCCTCCTCTCTCATACCCCACCCCTACACTATCCTTCAATAGCTGACCGGACACAGACCACTAGCGACTTACGTGACCCAGATAAACGCAGACACCGCACACACCAGCAGGAAAAATAAATAAATATAGTAATAATGATAAAAACAAAAAAGAGAACATACAAAATTTAAAAAGCTCACGCTAAAGCAACAAGTTACAAACCCAAAAAAAAGACAAATTAATAGAAATAAATAAAATTATAAACATGTTAATTACCTAATAATACCATACATAAACCCCCTACTCATATTTGCTCCGAGGCCCCACATATCTACACAACTTCCGCTCCATCATCTAGCATGTTTTGAATCGAGTTGTTACGCTTACCATTTGAAAATGGAATTCATCCGAAATTAATAATGGAATATGTCACAGACATAGCAAGTAAGACATTTTCCCAATACAACTGAATAAATATATGTACATATAAACTATATGTATGTGTTTATTGATTTGTAAATCGCCACTTGTTCTCGTCTTCTCTTACCAACAGCGGCTATATTTCACTCCTTGCATCGTGCCAGCCTTCTAAATCTCTACTATATATATATTAAATGATTAATTTTGCGCTACGAAAAACATAATGTTAAGAATTGTATAAGTCAACTGAATTCAAGGAATAATGTTGAGATGGGAAAACATGAATTTTGGAATGTAGTTTTTGTCATTTATTCTCTCTCTCATTATCTTTCTCTCTGTTGCTGTCTCTGTCGCTGTCTCTCTTTCTCTATCTCTCTATCTCTCTCGCTAAGTAATATTTTAATGTATTGTTTTTCTCGTGATGTTCCATGTATAACTCACTAAAGGGGCGAGCAAAGGATTGGTATCATAACAACTCTTCTATATTGGGTATGCACTTTTCTAGGGCGTAATTGTGCCAAATCCGGGGGCATTTTGTAGAGTCGAAGAAAATGAAGGGAGGAAGCGCCCACGTGTCTGCGCGTCACGCCTTACCTTGGAACGCTCCTACGGTGTGCGTACGTGCATGGCCGAAACATGAAAGAAATTCCAAAATGGCGCCGTCCTCATCTTGTAGATTGTGCCATCATCACTGGGCCCCACGTGACCGTTCTTTGGCTGCTGATTGGCCGATGACGAACGCCGGAAGAATAAAGGGAGTGTGTTTGGAATATGGGGGGGTATTTTCTAGGATCGACGTCAGTGTGATCGTATCGGTTAACTGCTGCAGCTTTAAGAGTACTTTAGTGGGTGTGTGATTTTTTTGGACTTGCTCGTGTGCTGACTTTACAGGACTTTCTTTTCTGCTGATTCTACAGGACTTGCCCTTCTGCAGAACTTGGAACAAAACTTCAAGCCTTTTCTTTCTTTTCACACGTAGTCGTCTAAAAAGGTAGAATCCGACTTACTTGTGAAACGGCTTTAAGCTATTTCGGCAAAATGGGGGGAAAAATTGACCTCAAATTAATACCGGAGTTCGATGGATCAACCCCGGTACTTGACTGCGCGGAAAAGTTGGAGTTACATTGTGTTTTGTCTGGCGTAAAGAACTTCGAACGTGTTGTCCCTCTGCGCTTGTCCGGCGGCGCCTTTGCCGTGTATCAACAGCTCAGCCATGAGGGCTAACGGGACTACGAGACAATTAAGGCGGCGCTGTTCAAGGCGTTTGCGATTGACCCCGCCACTGCTTGGGAGCAACTTGAGGCAAGGACCCTACGTCCGGGCGAAACGGTCGATGTATACTTGGCAGAACTGACCAAGTTAACGGTCTTGTTTGGTGGACTGCCCGAGCGGGCCTTAGCATGCAAATTCCTAGCAGGACTCCCGACAGAAGCAAAGCGACTATTACGAGCCAGCTCAAGTGCGGATTCGTTGCCCCTTAATGACCTAGTGGATCGGGCCAGGACTGTAATGAAGAATTATTCCGAGATGAGGGAACCGGTAATTGCTGCTGCCCGGTCCACGCCGAATGATAAGAAACCGTATCAGGGACCCGGTCCACGTGGCGGAATCATATGCTACAAATGCAATGGACAGGGCCATATTGCAAGGAACTGCCGGCAGCAACCAGCGGCCGTTCGCTGCTATCGGTGTAAGGAAGCCGGCCATATAGCTCAAGAATGTCCGGGAAACGGAACCGGGGACAAAGTGTCAGCGTCAACCTCTTCCCCACGCAGAAATTCAATGAGACGCTGCCGATCGTTTCGATATATGTCAACGAAACACTGCGCTCAGCACTCCTCGACTCCGGGTGCTCCCGCACTATCATATGTGCAGATCTCTGCCACACTTGGAGAAAGAAGAACGTCCGAGTGACTACCATCAGTGGAGAGACGCGCACGTGTTGCGGGGTGGGCAGCGTAAACATTCGGACGAAAAATGGAATCTCCGCTAACCTAGAGGCGCTGGTGGTACCAGAAACCCCCCTGAGTTTTGACCTGCTCCTAGGATATGATGCCATCAGAGCTCTTGGTGGCGTCTACATAACGGCGACGGGGGCGGTACATTTTCAGGAGAAAGCCCCAGTGTGTGCTGCACTAAAGATCGACCAACCAGACTTCAGCGTCGAATTTGACGAGCAAAAAAGAGCCTGAACTACCTCATGAAAGTGGTCGGAAGACCGAGAACCGGCCAAACTGCAAAATGGCATAACGGAATACCATGTGCCTTACCACATGAGACCCGCGTACGAAGAAGAACTTCGCAGATGGATCGAGGATGGCTGGTTGATTCCCTACCCCTACAAAAAACTTGGACCCCCCAAGGGTCTGATCCCATTAATGGCAGTTGCTCAACAGAACAAAGCAAAAGTCAGGCCGGTGATGGATTACCGGGAACTGAACTTATATGTTGATGCGTTCACAGGCGATGCCGACGTGTGTGCTAGCAAACTGCGAGAATGGCGCCAGCTGGGTTCTAATGTGTCCGTGTTGGACCTTAGAAGGGCATATCTGCAGGTCCGGGTTAGCGAGACACTGTGGCCGTTTCAGACGGTAGTGTTTTCCGGTAGAAGGTATTGCCTCACGCGACTGGGCTTTGGGCTGAACGTTGCGCCCCAAATCATGAAGACGATCATCAATGCAGTATTGTCACAGGATAAGACCGTAAAAGAGGGGACATCAGCATACCTTGACGTAATATGAATGAAGACATTGTGCCATCATCACGTGTGAGGGCTAAGCTTGCCGAACTTGGACTGATTTGTAAGGATCCAGAACGCTTGGAGGATGGCGCTCGTGTTTTGGGGTTGAGCGTTCAACAGGAGCGAGGGACCTTGAGGTGGGGGCGTGGAACTGCAGTCCCCGAAGTGCCCCATATCCCCACGAGGCGGGCCATATTTTCCCTGTGTGGAAAACTGGTAGGACACTTGCCAGTATGTGGATGGACCCGGGTCGCAACAGCCAGCATGAAGAGGAGGGCGAGTGCAGTTACCAAAGGCTGGGATGCCGAGACGGTGTACAATCTGTTGCTTCGCATGGTAAAAGAAACCATCACAAGAGTCAAGCAGGAGGACCCCGCTAAAGGAGATTGGTGCGTCCAGGGGGACAGACTAAATGTGTGGGTGGATGCGAGCTCCCTCGCGATCGGGCACTATTGGAGATGAACGGGTCTGTGATTGAGGACGCCTGCTGGTTGCGACCACTGTATGATGCCGCTCCCATCAACCTAGCGGAGTTGGATGCGGCGATAAAGGGAGTAAATATGGCACTCCAGTGGAAGGTAAAAGAATTGTGCTTACACACAGATTCGCTGTGCGTGTACCACTGGATAGTTGACACACTAACAGGCAAAGCGAGAGTGCGCACCAAGGCGGCTACCGAAATGCTAATCAGACGAAGGTTGGAGACACTAAGGAAGTTGGTGGAAGAGTAAAACCTATCGGTGAACGCGGTGCTTGTCGCTTCCACCCGCTATCTTGCAGATAAACTCACCCGTGTGCCCCAGAGGTGGGTCGACGCAATGAAGAAAGAAGCCGAACCAGGATCGTTATGTGCTGCCTCTATTGAGGAGACGGATGAAATCAAGAGGGTACACCACGACACTGGACACCCCGGAGTGAGACGGACATATTATTTCGCACACTTAACCAACCCGTCAGTGTCCAAAAACAGAGTAGAATCAGTGGTCAAGGAATGCCAAATATGCCAGTCAATCGACCCGGCTCCCACCAAATGGCAGAAAGGTCGGCTGGAAGTCGACGGGACTTGGAGCCGGCTGGGCATGGACATAACCCACTATGGTGGTCAGCACTTCCTCACACTAATCGATTGCGGACCGACGAGGTTTGCGATCTGGCGACTGTTAACAAGACAGGACTCGGCTAGTGTCATCCGCCAATTAGAGTCTATATTTTACGTGCGGGGGCCACCCGAAGAGATTCTCACGGACAACGACATAGCCTTTTGCAGCGGGGAATTCAGGCGTTTCATGGACGAGTGGGGGACTCAGCTTAGACACAGGTGTGCGTATGTGCCGAGTGGCAACGGTATAGCAGAGCGGTGCCACCGAAGTGTGAAACGGATAGCAGCAAGGAAGCAATGCACGATTGCGGAGGCGGTATATAGGTAAAATACAACTCCAAAGGATGACGCGACTGCTGAAAGTGCACCTGCTAATGCGATACATCGCTATCGAGTGCGTGTTAAGGGCATTGACGCCTGCCCGCCTAATCAGAAGAAGACGCAAGGACGGTACAAGTCAGGAGACACCGTCTGGGTAAGGCCTCCCAATAACCGATGCACGACCAGGTTCAGACCGGGACGGATCACCGGCATAATCGTTGAGCAGGCTGTGCTGGTTGATGGTGTCCCACGCCATGTAAGGGATGTCCGGCCCGCCCTTGATATAAACCAAATGGTGAACAGTGAAAGTAATGAATCATCCAGTGATGAAATGTGGATCCGGCCTATGGCTGAGAACCTCAGCACGGATGGCGATATCTCCAGCACCACTTCTGAGAGCTCGGATGAAGATAAAGATGAAGCGCAGCTGGATGGTAGGACTGTGGACACTGACCCAGGTGGCACTGGTGGAGATGAAGAAGCCCAGCTAATCCCCCTCCGTAGGAGCGCCCGCATCAAACGACCGCGGCCGCAATGCCGAATGTGTGATCTTGAGACCAGGGGGGTGTAGAGTCGAAGAAAATGAAGGGAGGAAGCGCCCACGTGTCTGCGCGTCACGCCTTACCTTGGAACGCTCCTACGGTGTGTGTACGTGCATGGCCGAAACATGAAAGAAATTCCAAAATGGCGCCGTCCTCATCTTGTAGATTGTGCCATCATCACTGGGCCCCACGTGACCGTTCTTTGGCTGCTGATTGGCCGATGACGAACGCCGGAAGGATAAAGGGAGTGTGTTTTGAACATTGGAGGGTCTTTTCTAGGATCGACGTCAGTGTGATCGTATCGGTGAACTGCTGCAGCTTTAAGAATACTTTAGTGTGTGTGTGTGATTTTTTTGGACTTGCTCGTGTGCTGACTTTACAGGACTTTCTTTTCTGCTGATTCTACAGGACCTGCCCTTCCGCAGAACTTGGAACAAAACTTCAAGCCTTTTCTTCATTTTCACACGTAGTCGCCTAAAAAGGTAGAATCAGACTTACTTGTGAAACGGCTTTACATTTATAACAACAAAATGTGCTCTTTACATGCTCGATTGCCAAATGAACAGTTTTAGCGAGTTGCTGCAATTACTGCAATGCACGGTATATTCTGGAATGGGGTTTGGTCAGTCGAAGGGCGATATAATATGAACGGTTGCTGGTTGGGAGAGGACAGGGAAAGGCTATTAGGTATGCAGCAGATGGAGAACATTGAGATAAACATCCATGACGTAAAGGCTGGCATAGGAAGGATGACATACTGGACGGCACATGGTCCAGATTGAGTTATAGCGTCTGGTTTAAACAGTTTCCATGCCTTTATTCACCTATAGCTGCTGCTCTGCAAAAGGGTTGTAGAGTCGGGAGATGTCCCTGGTTGGCTTGTGAAGGGAAGAAATACACTGATTAGAATAGATCATGCAAAGGGAACAGATTCTAATAATTATAGACCAATTACATGTCTGCCACTGATGTGGAAACTGTTGACTGGAATCTTTGCGGAGAAAATTTATAAACTAAGTGTTATGGCTTTTTCCTGACGAGCAGAATGGGTACCGGAAAGGCTCGAGGGTTACTAAAGAGCAACTAATAACTGATTACGCAATAATGCAGGATGCGAATAATAATAAGAAGATAAATCTAAGCGTAGCATGGATCAGTTACAGGAAGACTTTTGTCATGGTTCCTCATTCATGGATACGTGAAACACTATTGATGATGGAGATTCTTGTGAAATTTCGTAGGGCTTTTGGAGGCAAGGGTGGATCAATGGAAAACGGTGCTGACAGCAAACAGAGAGGAAATGGGGAGGTTGGCATAAAACCTGAAATATTTCAAGGAGAATCATTATCACCACTTCTTTTTATAATGATAATGATGCCACTGTGCATCCTCTTGAAGAGAGGAAAACTGAGGTTTAACTTTGGATCTGGTGACAGACGCCTCAATACTCTACTGTTTATGCATGATTTTAAAATATTCGGTAGAAATGAAAAGGAAATACAGAGGGATAGAACTTGTGGGGACATACTCAGAAGACATTGAGATGGAGTTTCGGATTAGTAAATGCTCGGTGCTGGTAAAAAAAAGAAGAGTAGAGGTTAATTAGAATGGAATAGTGCTGCCAAATGGAGAAATAATGAAGGAAATAAAAGATACAGTGTATAAGTATTTGGGGGTGTTGAAGGGTGTAGGTATCATAAACAGAGAAATGACGGAACCAGTAAGGAAGGAGTACCTTAGAAGAGTGAAACTAATTGCAAAGTAGAAACTGTATGGAGGAAGCATAATGAAAGCGGTGAATGCAGGAGCAGTCAGTGGTTTGAGATACAGTGCGGGAATTTTACAATTATTATTATTATTATTATTATTATTATTATTATTATTATTATTACTGTCACTACTACTACTACAGCAACAAAAAAGCAACAACAACAACAACAATAATAATAATAATAATAATAATAATAATAATAATAATAATAATAATAATATGCAGTCACTACTTTTCAAGTCCAGAAGTCCACTTAGGGTAAGTGTAAATCAATATAATGTGGCAGTTTCGTAATCGCTAATTATATTTAATTAGTAGAATTCGGTATTTAGTGAGACAGCTCATCAGGGACTAGTTTTCATTGGATTTCAATGCAGCCATGTATATTCAATCGGTAAGCAGTTCAGCCGAACTAGTTTTAGTGTCCTTTAGACGGACAGTTGTAGGAAATAAGTTTTGTTCATGGAATCTGAATTTAGATTTAGGCACATGTTAATTGTGAGGCAAATCTGAAATATTAAGTTGTAGCTAGTCTTTATTTGTAAGAAATTTCCCACAGGGGCACTATAAATTAAAGTTCAGGCGAAAACTAAAATTTAGGAATACAACTGAGAAGTATAGGGACGTCTTTTCTGTGTGATAGAATTTGCAAAAAAGACCGTTTAAATTCCATATATATGTAATTTCATGTAAATTATTTCTTAACATGCTGGGTAGCAACTACATAAATTATTTCAGCTTCTGTGATTCGACCTAATGTTTTTCGCATTGTTTCCTGTTCCATTAAGTAATCTAGTTGGTATCTCTCGAAGTAACCTCCATTTTTTTCATATGATTTTATGTTCTGTTAAGTGCAGTATTCCCTAGATGCCAAATTTGTCAACCCCTTCATATATGTTGTCTATCTGTATATAGATATTTGAACTGAACTGGAAAAATACTATTGCTACACAAACACGCGTACACACTCGTAGTGTGTGTACGTTAATTTACTTTGGCATCTTTATACTCTGGTCTGGACGCAAATTCAAGAATATATTTCTCAACCGTTTTACGCATCATTAGACTCAAATCAAAAACTCTAAACAGTAAAAAAAAAAAAAAAAAAATCCTCACTCAATGACATATTTCCTACGGTTTTATATCATAAAAGATTTGCCCATGATCATTTGATTTTCTTTTATCCTTCGTATTGAAGAAAAAGTATTATTCCTTTCATACATCTCTGTAAAATGCATATCATTGTGAGCATTATTGTGGGGCTATATATATATATATATATATATATATATATATATATATATATTAAAATATATGTAAGTTTTCATTCTAAATGATCGTTTTTATCAATATTTCTATCAAATGGGCTATTTTTCTTAAATCCATGCCATGCGCAATATGACTTCGATTTCAGCATTCGAGTATATATTTTTTTACTTTTATTTTTGACATTTTTTCCATCTTAAAAAAATCTGTCCTATCTTTGCTTTTCGGGAAAACTTAAGTATGTGCATTGAATGAAATCCTAAGCGCATTTAGCAAATTCCTATTTGATATAATGCCTGGCATTACACAATTTCCAGAAAACGCACGTTCGTCTATCTTTTTGTGTTCGCTTTTATGACAATTAGTTACCACAACATCTATGTATATAGAAATTTTATGAAGCACGATGTTTCTCTCTCTCCCTCTCTCCTTTTCTCTCTTTATATATATATATATATATATATATATATATATATATATATATATATATATATATATAGGGGGGAGAGATGCTAGCAGGTCGTCCGGCACTGCCCGGTCATGAATTACGCTTAAATATTACATTTTGATTAATATAGATTTCGTGGGTATTATTGTATTGATCATTCTCAATCTGCAGCATCAGCCGAGTAAGAATTAAATACCATTTTCCGATATTTACTATCTGTCATAGCACCCTAATCATTTCTCTTTTAAGTGAATGTATCTCATTTTATCCTATATGGAAATGTTACCTTACGTGATCAATTATGAGAAGATTGATGCCTCCACAGTGCAAATGATAAATAAAACTTAACACGTCTTTTGCGAACTGACGTTGGTACTCTAGGTTATTCTCCATATACTATTTTTAGGGTTTGCTAAATTCGTCATTAGAAATTGAGTATTTATCTAAAAGGGGCTGCGTAACGTCCATCTAACGACGCAGTTGTTTTGCGGTAAGAGTCCAAATTTCAGACTAATAGAGTAAGATTAGCTCAATAGGTACGCGTAAAACTTGGATTTGGAATATGCGAGCAATACTGGATTAACACATCTTATTCATTTTTTTACAAGCAGTCCATGCCATGCACTTTTTAAGGTTTAAACTTGGTCAAAGTTTTTGATGTCTAAACCAAGATATTTGTAGTATTCAAAACGTTTGAGGATATTATATGTCGGATCTTAATTTCGTGATTGTTGCGAATGTAAATTGGCATACACTCAGTCTTGATAGCCTTCATTGGAAGCCCTGTACAGTTTGCTGCTGATTAAAAAAAAAGATACGCGTGCCTGGGTGCTACCTCGGTTCTCATACAACAGCGCAATTGCATCAACAAAATCAAAATCGGTGATGTAGAATACAGGATTACGTGAGTTATTATTATATTGTATTGGACCGAATATATAGTAATGGTTTTAAAAGTTTTAGAAAATGCCTCGTGCGCCACCACCGGGAATCTAACTCGAAAATTTATCTCACGATTTACTTTTTTCCTTGACATTTTATGCTTGACCTATAAATACACGTATGCTACAATGGTAAGAATCAAAACGTGAACCGAAACCTATTACGTTATGCATGCGTATTCGTAATGCTGTCTTTCGACCTCCACCTGGCAAATTCGATTTCTATGATTTTCACACCTTTTTAGTTATTTTCTCTAGCTTAAGCCCAAATACAAAGATTCTGGTGCTTTCGAATACCCTACGCAAATCGTGTTATATCTGTAGAGCAAGCAATCTACGAGGAGGTTGGTAAGTAGTTTTGGAAACAAATATATATACATATATATACATATATATATATATATATATATAAGCATACATTAATAAATATACAAAGAAGTTTGTGTTTTTATAATGATGAATGTAAAAGATCTGCATGAATATAATCATACAGAATAGTTAATTAAAGAGGATCATCAGATAAGAAAATTATATATATATATATATATATATATATATATATATATATATATATATATATATATATATAAGGGAATAATTAAAATTAATGTTAAAATATTATGCAAATTACTTAGAAATTAATGCAATTTCAAGACCTTACATTACAAAGTTGCATTGTTCTTTTAAATTTTTAGAGAAAGGGTGTTTAATATGAATATCAAATAACCAAATTTATAGAAGTACAAAGAGATGTGTGTATCAGTATGGATATGTCCTAATAATCAAAGTTATCTTCATTTAACAATCTGTTCTTCTAATTATCGAACAGTTAGTCCATTTTTAGAGTTTTTATTATGAGGAGAAATCAATATTTTTAATTTCATGCTTTACGTTTTATTATTTGTACTTATAATAATAAACAAGTGTTTTTTCTTGAGGAAGAAATAATCATTCCAAAATATTGTTGAAAAGTATTCATATCTAAATGTTATATATTTTATGTGTCGTCTTGTTTTAAGGGTAAACCTATTCATATTTCTATGTTCGTATGTGTTGTATTATGAAATATTCCAAACAAGTTTTGATCCACATAAACTCCTGATAAAAACCATTATAAATTATAAACTAATAATTACTATTTATTTTACTTAATCTGGGTTTATATGTTCGAGGCTTTTTGTAATGCTGCTATTACAGAACAAAATTCATACATTTTTAATATAGTTCATATAAAGGGCGGCCAACTTACTTCTATGGAGAACGCTAATATATCGCACATTATAAATATAAATTTACGTCATTGAGAATCATCCTATTATTTACATGAGGTATTGCACCCCCAGTATATATATATATATATATATATATATATATATATATATATATATATATATATATATATATATATATAATCAGTTATTTTAAAAATAAATATATATTGTATATAATAATATGTTAATAATTTAGAGTGTCATTTCACAATCAGTCTCTATCAGAAGGGCAATTTATATTATATAGTGAGACACCATCGTTTTGTCGCACTTAATAAACAACACTATAGTTTTATTTAAACAAATATTGAAAATGATCAGCTCAGCGAACTTTCTCATGTGGTAGATCTGATATCTATGCAATATAACCACCTTTAACTTCAATAACCGCCTCGATATATGTCCGGAACTGAAGGCGCGCCTTTTTGTACAAGCTGGATCTCGCTTAATACTCGGCAGACGGCGGCGATCAGACTGATGTAGCTGTTGTATTGGTGATGTTCACGCCGAATAACACCACGAAGGAGTCTAGCGGTTTCAGGTCGGGGGAGGAGATTGCAATTGAGAGAGGTGTACAAAGTCGGATCACTCCTTTTGAAGCCAAGCATGGGTTTCTTTAGACTTGTGGACCGCCTCCAAATCTTGCCCCAATGACCAGATCTACAAGCTTCCGCCTGATTGCCGCAGGGGATTAATACACCCTTCAGCACATCCAGGATGACTTTACTGTTTACTTTCAAGCCGACTGCGAGGATGTGAGGTGGCAGGAAGTGACCATCACTTTAAATGACACAAAAGACCGCAACTGTCTTGAAATGTTATTTTTGGTAATGCAGCGATAATTTTCGTTCTTGTGCGCTAATTTCTGGCAGGATATGTTTTTCGTCTGAGATTAACCAGTGCATGCTTGACTTCTTGTGATGCTTCAGTTTATTCAGCAACCTGATGGTCTCGATTAACCAGAGTTATTTTATTTCTCAGTAAAATTTGGCTTGTTGCGCGCATGCAAGACTTACCCTCAAATCTGTTTTTTTTTTCATATGCCTTTACAGTTGTGTTGAGACAGATAAACATCTTGCAATCTGCATAATAGGTCGTTGGGAATTTTCATCAATGATTGCCTAAGCGTTTTTGATGAATTTCTTGACCCGGATTTTCTTACGGTGTCCTCTGCCTTGGGCATCCGCTCCACTACCTCCAAATGGCTGGGCAATGCTTTCAGCTGTGCCCTCAAACTTGGAATCGTCTGGACTAGCATTTTGAGAGTACTGGCAATGTGCCTATTGGTATAACCTGGACCGGTAGTAAGCATACATTTTACAACGGCGAATCTCCGATGAAACTAAATTACCTATTTGAGGGTTCCTATATCTTTTACGAATTGCACACAGCTTGTCAAACGAAAATAGAAGCTTACCGTCATTTAGAAGGCGGTAATTCTATTGTTCTATTCTGAAAACCTTGTTTCTATGACAAGCATTCAAAGAGGTATAGCTAGCGCCAATTCACTGTTTTCTCCAATTTAGGCATAAAT
The DNA here is from genome assembly GCF_053919585.1 of Euprymna scolopes. Lineage (NCBI taxonomy): Eukaryota > Metazoa > Mollusca > Cephalopoda > Sepiida > Sepiolidae > Euprymna > Euprymna scolopes. The sequence continues at coordinate 60,868,916 of NC_136482.1, read as the reverse complement.
CAAACCCTCCAACAAGTCAATGTATTATTCGTCAATATAAGATGTAAATTATTTTATAAAATATCTGTATAATGTTTATGGAATGTGTCAATTATTGGATAGTTAAACCGTTGTTAATCCACGTTAACATAGCATTAAAATATATCAAATCTATACTTGCATTTTCTGTTACTTTAAATATATACTTTTCAAGGACTAACCAGTTCATTGATTATAGTTTGATTAATTGTTAATTTGTTAACATCTTGATTTTCTATTAGTTATTTTATGATAGTATTTCTATTCTACTATAATTGTATTGTCATCACTTTATTAGATTTTCTCATATTTCTACGAAATCACAATGGAATTTTGATTGCTTTCGGACCATTTTGCATGAGTCGAGCATCAGTTTCTGAGTAATCGATTTAAAAAGGCTGAGTATATGAGTTATGAAGACGGGTGTGGGGGTGTAAAAAAGCTGAACACTAGCGTTCATTTGTCAAATAAAAAAAACATGCATAAAGTCCGTCGTGTGTTTGAAGGAATAAGTTATGCATAGTTTGATGTCAGAGTGGAAACTGTAAACAGCATTATGCATGAGAAACTGAAGATGAGGGAGATTTGCGCGAAGTTTTCCCAGTTAAGACCGGAGAGAAAGACGTTGTCATCAGAGAAGGGGGACCAATTCTGATCACGCAGGTCCTGTATACCGCGATGACCTTCGATGAAAGCTGGATTTACTGCAATGACCCAGAAACCAAGAGCCAGATTCCGAAGTGGAAGTATGCTTGTTTTATTCGACCCAAGAAGGAAGGACAATAGTACACCCACAAAATTATGATTCATCGTTTTCTTTAACGGCACTAATCTGATCAATATGCAGTGGGTTCTCACGGACCGACAGTTAACAATGAATAATCTGTGTAAGTGTTAAGGGAGTGCAGGACTAGTTTATGTTGAAAGAGGACAACACTATTTAGATCGGGTCAGTGGCATTTCTACAAAAACAATGCACCAGGAAACAACTGTTAACATACTTTAAGAAAAAATATAGGTATCAAGAAAGCTTCTCAATGCCCCTACATCCAGATCTTGCGCCGCTTTCTTCTGTTTAGTCCCTAACTCTACGTAAAACCTTAGAGACTGTTGTTACGAGAAAATTGAGGAGATATATATGGATGAAAGAGGGTCTCTGGAACCTTATTTAAGACGCCTCGTATATAGCTAGAATAAATTACACAACGTTTCGCATTCAATTATTCGACGATCTGTCTATTTAGAAACCCCAGCTTCACATATAACGTAATATTATTTAAAGAAAAAATATAATAATCGTTTGTGATATAACACACTCGCACAGATACTCCGGATAAGATATAAAAGATATTCTTTCAAACACCTAACCTTCTTTCTTATCAGTGAAATCAAAGCTGAAATTGATCATGGTTTATAGCGCAGTTTGTTGTTTTCCATTTTCTATCTCTATAAATCTTGCTATTGATTAGGAGACAAATCTGAGTTATCAATATATCTAGTCGACAAGAACCATTCCACTTTCTCTCTCTCACTCTCTCTCTCCCCTTATATATATATATATATATATATATATAAATATATATATACATATAAATATATATATATATATATATATATATATATATGCATTCAAGCTTGAAATATACTAAAGTAGGGGTAAACGAATAAAACCAGTATGTTAGATAGTGGTCGATAACAAGGAAATATTTTTTTACTATTTTTTAGAAGATACAAATTACATATGGTTGCTGCAACCAGCTATCTGTTTCAGTTAATGACACTTCGTCAGTCAACACTTAACAATTCGACGCTGTAGAAAAAGAAAAGTCTGAGCTCTTAAAAGTAAAACTATAAAAGCTGCGCGCTCTTTATAAAGAAGGATACAAAAATGAGAAATTGCATTTCAAACTTTTTGGAATGTTTTTCCAAATGTGCTACAGCTGGATTTTATAGACAATATGAATTTAAAATTATTGAAGGGTGTCGTAATTTTACTTGAACAGTGAATTTTGTTAGTGGGTGGTGGAGTCTGTTTATAAACTAATTTTTGCGCGTCAGAAAGAGGGCTTACAAATGTATTCGTGGACATAATAAGTCGCGTTTCAGAAAACGGCGAAAGTTAGGGAGTGGAGAGGGTTTAATGAAAAGTAATAGATGGTGAGAAAAAAAAAAGTAAAAAGGGATTTATCACTATGACGAAGAATGAAAAGATAAAGCGTATATAGTAGTGTACATATTCATTACAATACAAATATTTATATATATATATATATTTATATATATACATACTCATGCACACGCACACATATATACATACACCTACACACACATATATATATACACACACAAACATACACAGGTATATACATACACATATCTACACATACATACAAAAACATATATATATATATATATATATATATATATATATATATATGTACATACACGGACAGACATCCGCACTAACAAACATACGCACAGAGATACTAGTATAATACGTATGTATGTATTAAAGTAAATAATTTTAGAATATTAAATTCATAAAAGTAAATTATTAGTAAATGAATTATATTAAAATTTATATCAACGGCCTTTATGAAATTATAATCAGGAATTTAAAATTAATTAGGGTGTATATAAACGTACACACATTTATACGGTTATGTGAATGCGAATGTGCATGATAGTTCATTATTCTTTACAAATTTTGTCAAGCTATTACTAATATTATCACAATATGATGTGTTACATAAGGCGTTATTTTGTGATAGTGTTGTGCACCCATCTCCTATCAAAGTCTAGGCTATTCAATATTTTCCAATCTGATATGATCTTGGCATTAAGCTGATGCTTACAGCAAAAGCCCAAATCGTGATCCGAAACAGATCAACCCCCATAAACAGTGTTAAGACGTGTAATCGGCATCACTAATTTAGCTACTGCAAGTATCGCGAAAAGACCAACCGTTCTCTCCAGTCATCTGTTGGTCCATGTATTCCAACTATAGTGCTGATAAAGATTCAACCAGAACTTACAAAACTGTTGTAGCGTCGCCTTAAAGAGAAGTGCGTCCAAACACCCTGGAAAACCTCATCTGTATTCCCTGTATTAAAGAATTCAGGTGATAAGTCGTCTCCCTCATAGTACAGGCCAATAAGTCTCCAGTGTGTAATCAGTAAGTTGCTGAAATCCATATTAAATAAAGAAGTAGTCAAACATCTCAGCAGAAATAACCTTGTTAGTGACATACTATTTGGTGTCGTTCTGCTAGAACTACAACATATTTGCTAACGGTAATATCTCATATTATTAGTGAATCTCCCGACAAAATCTTCCTCTCTATGGCAATTGATCTAGACATATCAAAAGCTTTCGATAAAGTATGGCATAAGGGCCTACTTAACAATATTTCCTGCTACGGTATAACTGGAAATGTTTTCTCGATAATTAAAACATTTCCCTTTGATAGGCTCATGAGAGTAGTGGTTGATGGGCAGAAATCAGATGCCCTCATGGGAC
>NC_136482.1:60807879-60860379 GCF_053919585.1 Euprymna scolopes | reverse complement strand
TTCAGTACGCCCATCTTTGTTCAACATAATGTCTCAAAACTTAGCAGTAATTATCTATAAGTTTGTATTCATTAATATGTATGTCAATGAATTAAACATCTTAAGGACTGTATAAAATAGCAGTACGCGAGAAGATAGGCGTATGCTTGGCATCCAACAGAACAAGACTAAAGAAAAATGTGTGAGCATTCTCTCAAGTGTCTTTCTAATAAAATATGAAGGTATTCTCCGTCCTGTTTCTTTAATTTTTTAAAAATCGTTTTGCTCTAGTTTCGTCTATAACTGATTTAACGGGCATTACAAAAGTAATATAAATATGCATCAAAATGCAGTAGAAAACGCACTATAATTCAACATAGATGAAATAAGTTAATTAATAAATAAGAACAGTGCCTTCGAGATATAATTTATTTATTTTAAATTATTATCGCAGTAAAATATTGTTGTTCCATGTCTTCTAGTAAAGATGAACGGAATATTTTTTCTTGAAACCACACTTAAGATATATATGTATGGCTTGAAATGATCTGGGTTTGTTGAATTGTTACTCAGTCACGAGCCATACTTTTACTTGAGTATGTACATAAAAAGCATAATATTACAATCTCATACTCTTTGTGATATAGCCTTTTTTGAGGAGATCAATAAGAAAGAGTTGACAATAGGCGCAAGTTGTCGCATTGAATAATGTGGACGCAAACAATTCTAACACTGTTCAGTCTAATTATTTAACCATTAATTTGCAATTGGAAACTGAGTGAACACAAGTCTTTCAAGATTTCCAATACTTTCACCCCTCTTTCGATAACATTTGCAAATGAATTTGCATTATTGCAACAGCGGCTTAGCATTGATTTCTAGCTAGCAGAGGTCATTGGTTTTCACTTTAGTTTGCGTGGCAATACGCCTCCCCAAGGAACCAGTTCTCTTGGCATTTGTCCAGCGGAGGTCTGGTCAGTGCTCTCTCCTCACTTTCAATCCTACTTAAGCCTTCTCGACGATGTGGCATCATTTTTTTCGGAGGAGGGCGGTGATAGAGTAATGCGGATGAGGATGGAGAACTTATGGATATGCAGCTTCGATGTTCTTGGTTTCATGTAACGTTTTGTGTTTGTCTCTGTGTATTTATCCCGTTTCTCCTTTTCTTTGATATATATCCTGTGATCAACTGGGAACACAAATCTACGATTTAGCAGAACTTTTCCTGCTGGTTAATTATTACGACATCTTGTTTTCTTGCTTGGAGGGGATTATGCGTTTGCATGCCCATGCCCCACAGGATTGTGTGCTCCGCCTGTCCAATTACTGTTGCTATTTTTTGTGCCATTAGTCCGTGCGTTCGAAATAAATTTGTTTGGGCAATTCCAAGTGCATTACGCTTCCCACTTGGTTGTTCCTGTTCTTGTATTCCTTTTGGGCTAGTTTGCTGCATTCATTTATTATATGATTTATCGTTTCCTCTCATTGTCCACAGAGTCTGCATTTGCTGTTTTCTCGTGTTTTGCCCATCGTTGCTTTGATGTGGTTGGTTCTTATCGAGTTATCTTATGCTGCAGTTTATCGGTTTACGTGTCCTTCTCGCATCCATGTCAAAGTGCCCTCTTTGATCTAATGTTTTGTTATCCTTATGAATATTCTGTTTAGTTGTTTCTTTTTCCATTTTTCTTTTCTGCTTTGCTCTCTCGTCTCTCTGTTTTTTTTTTGTTTTTTTTTTCAGTGCTTTTCGCTGTCATGATTATTCAATGTTCTCACATTTTGTATTTTTCTAGTTCTTCATCCCGCCTTCATTCCTATTCACGTAGAGTAAGTAAACATCGTCCTTCGGGTGTAGTGCGTTGTACATGGTTTTCTAATCGAGCTGTCTAAGTGCTTCTTTAGTCCACCCTATAAACGGTCAAAAGTATATTATTAGTGATACTAGCCATGTATTCATTAGGTTTCTAGTATATAATTTTGTTTCCAGACGTTTTCTTGTTGTCCTGGGGTATTCCTTTCCAATTCGCTCGTTCATTTCTATTGCTTTAATGAAGCCTGCTTCTAGAACTCCCAGATACTTATAGTTGTCTTTGTTCCCTATTGGCCTCATCTTCTTTTAGTTGGGTAGTTCCATGGCGTCTTTCGTCTACAGTTATCCTCTTCTTATCACTAGTAGTGCGAACTTTTCCATACAAAACAAAATTGGATATCCTGGTTGAAGATCTTAGTAGTGTTTATTAATGGCTCTAGTTCATTTTCAGTCCTTGCGATAAGTTTCAGATATTATTATCATTAGTGTTGTTGTTGTTATTGTTGTTGTTGCTGTTGTTTTAAAGTACGAAAGGCATGTAACTTTTAAAGCTGCTATATATATATAACAGTTCCTTTAATTCATATTAGAGGATAGGAGATACTTCACTTATGATTGAGGGGAGGCCACATAATATGAAGGGTTACACGATGATAATAAAACACATTTACCATTTCTACTTGTGATGAATGACGACACGAGACAAACAGTTACAAATTATTAATGGTGATTGCTTTATTCATCTGATCGTCCGGTCGATTAATTCAGGAATTCAGCTTGTATCTACATGGTCTTATATTCTACCCCTCGCCTCTAAGGGACTTCCACTCCAGCTGACTATCTCTTGTGAACTGTCGACTCGCAGCTCTCAAATGATCAACTGACAACTGATTATTACTCCAAACCCAGAGGCATATATAAAGAAATATACTTGTTCATGACGTCAGAATTGTTTACCAAACGTGACTAATGTTCACCTGGCTTTACAGATGTTTGTCCAACACACTTTTGACAAACAAAAATCATCAATTCTAATCTAACCTATATTAAACAATATAATTAAACTCGTATTGTGAATTCATTTACCGTACACGTTTTAATATCTAGATTTCAAAATAATGGGAAAGTGACTCTTTTCCGATATAAACAATATTTGACTATTAACAATATACTTAGTTTTTAATATTCCGTTCACTATTTAGTTTAGAATTTGCCGATTCTAGCCATATCCTAATATCATTTTCACTTATCTAGTATGTTTTCTTACTTGCATGATAAGGGAAAGCCATTTTCATGCAACATATTTTTCAATATTTATCTAATTACATGTATCTATATGTATGAGCTGGGAAGAAAAAATGTTTTAAATCCGACAAGGTGTGCAAATCTTCAAAACTAATGCATTTAATAATTCTATTGAATTTTTATTCATCCTCCTTTTTTATATGTCTATATGTTGATACGTGTACTTACGTATATGCATGTGTGCGTACGAAAATAATTGTCTGTTTAGTATATGCATGTGCCTATATGTACTTCATACTCTGTTCTGACATGGTCCAACTCTTGAATGTTCACATCCATGAGCTAAGCCCAGAACAACCCAACTCCACCCTAAATTTAAACAAAAATACATATTATAAACTTCAGGTTAAATAATATTGATCTGTTTTGCCTATGAGTTAATCTAATACATAAAAAATATCGAAAGTTATGACTAAGAGTAACTTATTTTGTGCCCGTAGTAATGTATGCAGATTATCAATTTAATATGCACGTTATCATCCCGTATTAAAGTATACTTATGAGGGTGAAAGCAATTCTAATTTAGCCATCCTTTATTTATTGATGACGAAAACACTATTAAATTATCTGACATTAATTTACCGTAAACCAGCCTTTACTAACCTGATTACAAGGTCGGATTCATTTTTCCCTAACAAAGGAAAGTTTAATTTGATTTGGACCTTAACACATCGTGCTCTCGTGATTTGTTCACAATCCAAATTGGATGAAGAACTAAAAATGATTACTAATACTTTATCCAATAATGGGTACCCTCTTAATATGATCAACTCCGTCATAAACAGGGAAAAAATAACTTTTCCCAAATAAAATCGAAGATAGCGGTAAAATGTCTAATTTACATTCGTTTACCTTGGTTAGGTATAGTAAATGAAAAACACTACATTTTAATCTTACTGCTATTTTAGCCCCCGTTTAATAAAAAATAAAAAAAATATTAAATGAAGCAAGAAATATGTTCCCGTGTCGACAAGACAAGTTATATATGAAGAGAACATGCAATTTTAATGAATGGTTCGAAGTTACAATGAAAGGAATTTTCATAGAATTGAACGGTTATATTTTTGTCAAATTTCATGTATGCCTTCTATGAAGGGGCTTTTTTATACGCACTTTAAAATGGAGTTCGTTTAAATTCAAGCTTTTTCACTGGAGATAGGATATACATAATTAAATTGAAATTATTCAACAATGTACTGCCATCATTTTCGCTATTGTTTTTTCTATCTTCTTGTGTCTTTTTAAAATAACATTCCTAGAATAAAGCACGTGTGTGTAAACCAAATTATTGTGATCAAAGATAATTTTTTTTTTTTTACACAGTGATCACCACTCATTAAGGCCCGGAAGCCAATCAGGGATAAGGGTTATTGCAAGTACATTACGTTAGTGTGGAGATTTTATGAAGTGTTTAATTAGGGGGCGATTCATTAGGAATTTGTTAACATTGGACTTGAAGACATCCAAGTTGTAGTCCGGAGGGAAACAGACAGACGGAACAGAGTTCCACAGGCGCGCAGTTCTAAGAAAGAAGCTTTGTTCATGGAATCCGCATTTTGATTTAGGCACAGATATAGAGTGGGGGAAATTTTTCACAGTGGATTCAGCTAGACGGTTGTTTTTCGTGAAAGATTGGCGACGGGGGGACCAGGGATTGGAGTTCAGACGAGCACCTGCCATGAAAATAACGATAAAACAAGGATAGGCTCGCAACGTCTGTTCAGGGTAGAGAAAAGGGCATCCCCCACTAAACCGCGAAGTCTATTTTGTACTCTGTCAAGGCATGATAGGCTGTTTTTGGCAGCTTTTGCCCAGATATGGCAACAGTATTCAATCCTTGGACGTACCTGGCTTTTATATAAATAGAGATAAAGCTCGAATAGTAGATTTGGAGACTCAAATATATTTTAGTTAAACATAAAACCCCTATTCATAAAATGATCTGCAACTTCGTCTTGATAACGATATATTATGTCAATGAACCTTATGATTTCGATCGAAATGTGCGTGTTTAATGTAGCTTCTGTTGTTTTTTCATACCTCGAGAAAACTGCATTTTGTTTACGATTATATCGATTACTATTCTTTATGTAGTGCGTAGGCATTGCTCCTGATATTTCATTTCTACAAATATCTATACATTAGTCATATATTTATGACGATTGCCGTTTGCCTCTCATGTCATATAACAATAACAACTTGCATCAGACAAGTGAAATGAATTTGACAAAACGTAAAGTGAATTTCTGGGGTGTTTATGACATCTAAATACATTATTTGCAAATGTTGAACAGATTTCAAATTAATATTTATAGCATGGTAGTTTTAAAATGTTATTTGACGAAAACTTCCTACCTATGCAAATTATTAGGCACATATATATATATATATATATATATATATATATATATATATATATATATATAAACCAAAAAATAGTATAATAAACTGGTAATGATAAATTAGCATATAAGTAGTATGTATTTCACATATTTCTATTAGGTTATGACTGTTGTTTAATTTGTTACCTGTTTTTATATGGACATACACTTAATTATTACAATTAATTAAAATATTTATATATTACGTATATCGTTAATAAATATATTGCTTAATGTACTAGAAAAAGCGTATCTTCAAAGATTGACGAATATCTACAAATTATGTACACGCTTAGAACAGAGGGATGATGTTTTATTTAACTCTTAATATTAAAAAGGTGAATGGTATTTTTGCTACATTAATATCTCTGAAAAACGAAATAAAAACCAAATAGAGATTATTTCGTTTATTAAAATATGATACGAGTTCATTGATAGAAGGTGCATATTGAAACATAGTCGCTTGAACATTGTTTTAATACCTGCTCACTCAAAGCAAACGACAAGAAATTGATAATTATGTTCATTGATGATTTTCTGGTAAAGACAAACAGATATTTTAAAACTGTTACGTTTAATAGAAACAGGATTGTTTGTTGTAATGAGTTACAGTAAAATAAGCCTTAAACGACACCCACAAAGATCGGTTTGAGACTAAAAACAACTTGACAGTTAACAACCTGTTTTACAACATTATAGTAAATATTGTCTTAAAGATTCATTTTATGTTGCTGATTTTATTAAAAAGTCTAAGATTGTTAATAGATTTATGTGCTCTTATGACATTAGCAATCTTTTTACTTGTGCCCCTGTTTTGGAAACAATAGATACATGTGCAGATTTTTTATATCGGGGCCGGATATCACCTCCTCATATTCCTGAAAACACCTTTATTGAACTTATGAAATGTGCCACCACATTTGTGGAATTTATTTTCAACAATATTATGTAACGGCAAAAAGATGGCGTAGTCATAGAGTCTGTACTTGGACCGACCATGGATAATATTTTTGTGGGGTTCTATGAAGAGCGCTTACTATCTGGACCCATAAAACCATTAGTGTAATTCCGAATTGTTGATGACATATTCTGTTTATTTAATAACCGAACGGAAGCAACCCCCTTTTTCTCCTTACTGGATGGAATGCATCCTGGGTTAAAGTAAACCAACATTTACAGGTTTGTACACTCCATGGGATTAATCTTGCCCTAAAAAACGTAAGATAAATTTGGACCATAACACATCGTGCTCTTATGATTTGTTCCAAGTCAAAATAAGATGAGGATTTGGAAACAATTACAGCTACTTTATCCAAAAACGGGTTCCACCAGATGTGATTACGTCAGTTATTCAAAAGAAATTTGCTGAATTCTCTCGAATTAATTTTCACTCCTCTCCTGTTCCCCCTTTTCCCCCACTTATTGGAGAGAAGATTAAAAGTATGTGTAGATATTAAATGTGCGTATATTAAAGATTAAAGGAATATATATATATATATATGTATATATATATATTTATATATATATATATAAATTTACTTTTAATCATGAATCATGAAAGTGTTTCCTTCCTAATTGCAGTAATTAAGTTTTTTATCCTTGAAAACACACACACACACACACACACACATATATATATATATATATACATATATATTATATAGGTGCATGTATATATTATATATGATATGTATTATATATATGAAAAATATGCCCACGTTCGACATAGAAAGCCTTCTCTCTGTAAACAGAAGGAATGCATCTTCACATTGAGCGTTACTAATCTCTATGATAGTCGAGTGATATAGCATTGCTTTATTTAAATCGCCTTCTTAAATTGTCCTCCTTTTCCCCATACATAACGTAAGGCAACATAATTTTGTTCGTATATATTTTCGATCCCCACTTGTTTTCTTTTATTTTTCCAAAACAAATCTCTTTATAAAGCTTTGAAAAAACAGGGGCGAAAGCGCCCAGCTGACTGGCACATTTTTCTTTTCTTTCACCCCGTTAGCTATATTTTAAACGTTTTTAATCATAAAGTTTTCTTTTCATGATTGCAATATACAAATGTTGTATCCCTCAACGTATCATGATATATATATATATATATATATATATATATATATATATATATATATATATATATATATACCTAGCTCTATCTACGGATTGAGCACTGTTGAAATATATATTTAAAGTTTACGCAAAAGTCTATACTTTTGTATATTACTTTTTCTGATTAAACGAAGTAGTCATATGCATATATATATATATATATATATATATATATATAGTCATCCACATACAGTACTGTTTCGCTGTTTCACAGCTCATCAGTGCGGCTAGATGTACCCTGCCACGCGTTGCTGTGGCTCAAATTGGCGCAATGGAAAAAGTTCCAAAATGAGAAAAAGCATGTTTCTAATGGGGTTAACTTTCCCTTTTGCATGGGTACACAGTTTTTGTTGTTCCCATTCTCTTAGCTGATATAGAGATTTTCCGGTTTGGCGACTCTTGAATACATAACATAAATTGTCCATGTGAAAAAAAAACAGTCAGTGTGTAACTCTAAGGCTCACAATTGTAAAGATTGTTCCCTGTGCTTTGTTGATACTTATTGCAAATGACAATAAATTGGAAAGTGCAATTTCGTAAAGTGTAATGATGTATCCGGTGAAATCATAGGAATGCATTGAATGAAGATATATTCATCTGTGAAAGGTCCTGTTAAGATTGTTGTTGCTATGATATTGTTTGTTAATTTTTGTTACTGCAAGCTATGTGCCATTGCAAAGCTTAGATTGATTTATATTTCACAACATGATAATTAGTACACCAAATTACAGTTGCAATACATGCGGTGGCATCCCTGGCAAATATAGCTGTTGGATAATTAACCACTTTATCTGCTTTCACAACAGTGTCGATGGAATTGTGTTTGACAACCTCACTTGGAATTTTACATTGAATAATAGCTTTAAGTTCGTGGGCATCTTTGAATTGACCTGCAAGAATAGCTCATTCACTTAGTCAAATGGAATTCTTATAATTTGAATATTTGCAAAAACCTTTTAAACTAAATATTCTTTTGATGAAATAAAATTACAGAAATTACAGAAGTTAAAAGTCAAAGAATTTTGCCCTTAACTCTGATCAGCTGGCAGTTTTTCGTACCCAATTTCCCACAAGTGATGCAAAAGTTTTTGTGCGGATCGAACAGTCTGCAACCGGACATACATATTTTGAGTTAAGTTTAATGTCTTCACATGGAACAAAAAAGTAGAGTATTTGAGGCAAGCATTTATGTCATCTGCTTGTGTTGATTGAAGAATAATAGGTAACATTTGTCTGAAATCTCCTGCAAGCAATATTACTGCATTCCCAAATGGTCTGACATTGCCACTCAAATCTTGCAAGGATCGACCAAGAGCCTCAAGTGATTTTTTGCGTACCATTGTGCATTCATCTTAAACAATAAGTTTGCATTTTGCAATATTTTTCCCCATATTGGATGTTTTGGAGATGTCGAACATGAGATTTTTTAAAAATTGAATGTTTTAAAGTAGAATAAATAATTCTTCTACTTGGCAGCAAGGTCGCAGGTATTCCTCATGCAGCACGGGCTGAGGCTATGTAATTTTGTTACCAAATGGCTGCCAAAATCAATTTAATTAGAAAGGTTTTACCAGTTACTTCTGGTGCTGTTCAAGGTAGCAGTAATTTCCAAATAACTTCTATTCTCACAGTCAGTAAATTAGGTGACTAAAATAGGATTTATCAATCTTTTTACAATGCCTTATTCACTCTAATAAAATAAAGGGGGCTAAAACAGGATGAGGGATTAAAGATGGGCAGATAGAGAGGAAGGTATATAGATAGAAAAGAGAAAGTGAGAGGAAAATAGAGAAAGAGAAGGATATAGAGAGATAAAGTGATTGATAGATAAACAGAGAGAGGGGGAGAGTTAGAAACATAGAGGGATGAGACAGAGGAAAGGAGAGAGATAGAGGGAGTTAGAGAGAGAAACGGGCTCAAAGAGAGATGGAGAGGGTGATCTAGAGAGAAAGATTGATTGAGAGAGGGAAAGGGAGAGATGGATAGAGAGATATTAAGAGAGGAAGAGGGATGGGGAGAGAAACAGAAGGTGAACTACACTTCACCGTTTGTTTCCTCGTTCAGTAGAGAAGAAATCTTTCGAGACTGAGGCAATTTTAATGTTTTGTTATTATCCAGAGTACCCCTTTTTTTGGGGGGGGCTATATTTTCCTCACATTAGAAACCGACTGGGTGATCTGTACTTTTTCTTAACAAATTAATTAAAGAAAAAACATATTGTAAAATTTGAATTTAATATGAAAATACTATTTTAAAGAATAGCACGATAACATAAGTGCGATTTAGGTACTCCTTGGGCGTTGAGTTCCATTGCGACCAGCATAATTATTTAATGGTCGCTCCTTTGCCCCTCCTAGTCAAGGCTTATGCATGCGCAGGTAACATTTTATTTATTTACTGACGTTGGCTTAGTAACTACACGATTTATTTATAATTTCGTAACCCTTAAACGCATGCCGGAAGATGTAAATTGGTTCATTATTGTTGTAATGAAAAAAAGTTTAATTCAACACAAAACCAAAAACACATATTAATGATAAATGATTTATTATTCTATTCATTGAAATTTACTAATTTTTAAATAAAAAAGTAAAAAAAAAATTAATAAAAAAAAGTAGTTGCTCATGTGCGCATAAAAAAACTTGTTTTTTTTTCAGATTAGGTCCACCTTATAATCACCCCCAACATCCTCATATTAAGAACAACTTCCGGAATAAATACAACTTTTAAAAAATTTAACTGATATTTGTTGTCAGCATACCCACCCGGAAATACTATTAAAAAAAGGAGGGGTTCAGTGCCCGTGTCAGAGAAGTACACTTATTTATCAATAAAAGTCGTCATTTAAAAAAAGAAAATTTTGGAGGTGGATCTAAATGTAAATATTAGCCCCAAAAATTATCCCGAAGTTTATTACAAAAACGTTTTCTTTTCGCACTATTCAACAATTTGTTCATCCGCGGATGTAAATTAAAAAATCTGTGTAAAAGTGAGAAGTTATCAGTAAATGATTTAGTCTTTTTTAAATTTATTTATTTTTTTTTTACATGAGGCCTACCTCCACAAATGTTAAGAACGGCTTTCAGAATAAACGCCCCAACCTCTCCATGTAAACAACGGATTTCGGAATAAACACCATTTGGGGGGATATATTTAAAAAAGTCGATAAAAGTCGTCATTTAAAAAGAAATTTAAAACCAAATGTTTGTAAAGGTGAGAAATTATTAATGAATGTTTAGTAATATTTGTAGGTGCTAATGCAGAGAGTGATCCACGCTATTTTTTAAATCGTGTCTTTTTTTATTCAATTGCAAGGTTAAAGTACAGAATGTGTACAAAACGCCATCCCATGACCCTGTTAAGAATGGCTTTTTAAATAATAACGGTATTATTTCAGCATGGATCACTCTCTGCATGAGTACTGAATTTTCTTTTAATATTCATAAAAAGTAAAACTTTTTTCAAAATACATAAATAAATGTTTGTAAATGTGACAAATAATCGATTAGTTACGGCAACATCAGTAAATAAAATATGTAACGTGCGGGGTGGGGTGGAGGACTAAAGGAGCGACTATTATTTTTTTCTGCTGGTCGCCATGGAACTCAACGCCCAAGGAGTACCAAAATGTAATTTTTTTGTCAAATTAATAAATTTCAAGCAATTTTTGCAATACATAATAGATAGCCACTTCGTTTATTTTACGACTCGCCTCAGAATATTATAAACACCCTAACTTCCCCATGTTTAAACGGCTTTCGGAATGAACACCCCCAACCTCCCCATATAAAGAACGGCTTTCGAGGTTTATGGAAGGGCGTTTTTTTTAACATGGGGAGGTTAGGGTTTTTATAATACGTTGAATCATGTCGTAAAAATGAAACAGTTTTGAAAAAGTTAGACAAACTTTTTTATGTAAACAATGCCGCGAAAAGAAACTAATTTCAGCATGGATCACTTTCTGCATGAGTACCGAATTTTCTTTTAATATTCATAAAAAGTAAAACTTTTTTTCAAAATAAATAAATAAATGTTTGTAAATGTGACAAATAATCGATTAGTTACGGCAACGTCATAAATAAAATATGTTACGTGCGGGGTGGGATGGGGGACTAAGGGAACGACTATTACTTTTTTATGTAAACAATGCCGTGAAAAGAAACTAAACAATTAAAACGTAATATTTCATGATTGAAAAGCTTTAACATAAAATTAGTAAGTACATAAATGAATTTAAAATTTTAAAATATGGGAGTTTTTTAAAAGTTTTTTTGTGTGCTAATCCAGAGAATGATCCGTGCTATTTTTTTTTTAAATCGTATTTCCACATTTAATTAAAGTTTTACGATATGTTTTTATTCAATTGTAAGGTTAAAGTACAGAATAGGTACAAAGCACCCTCCCTTCCTCATGTTAACAATGGATTTTTAAATAATAACGTTATTATTTCAGCACGGATCACTCTCTGCATGAGTAAGTTTTTTTTTTTTTTTTTTTTTTTTTACTTACCTTGTAATAGTTGAAACGGAAGTTACCAGAAATAAAACCGGACAAGTCTCGCAGAAACGACTTCGAAAAATATTTACATTTTATTTAATATTTTAATAATTCGCGAGGTAAATTTATTTTAATGACATAAAAACATGCCTCGAATCTAAAGATGGGTTGTCTGAAAATTTCAAATAAATTGGTAACGTAGAAATATCGTTTTATTCACTTTTAACGAACCAAATTTACATATATATATATATATATATATATATACATATATGACTAAAAGCGGTTTGCTTAATCTGTGTTGGTTAATAGAAATTCGTATGTGCGGGGCATTTTCTCAGTTGGTAGAGTGCTCGCCTCGCCTGCAAGGGACTCTGCTTTCGAATCCTGACTTCGGATGAATCTAACTGATGAGCCCAAATAAGGGCGAAACTCGAGTTGTGGACTTCCGGTTCCTTGACTGTCATGCCTCTTGTGAGCTGCAATGTTGTTTAGCTGTGGAATTTATTATATACAATCTCTCACATTCTTCAATTCATATATATATATATATATATATATATATATATATATATATATATATACTAGACTACCCGTGAACCGTTGGGTCAATATGTTAAATTAGCTATGGAAGTCATGTATGACCGTGACACTTGTTCTACAAAGAATGTAAAATAATTCTTTTCAGCTTGGTTTAACAACTTATTAACAATTTAAAATATTAAATTAATTTTAAAAATAGATTTAACATGTGTAAAAAATATGACCGAATAAATTCAAGTATTTGCTGTTTAAAAACAACAAAAAACACTTTTTAATCTAATAGGAACGTGTGCTTTTACCGAGCAGGATTTACGTTTGGCGTGTGAAGATAAAATACAGGAGTATGCCAGGCTATATTAATGTTAATTAGCTACTGGAAAATCGACAATAAGGATGTAAGCAGACGACTTTTAATAAATTGGAAGAAGAAAAAAAAAAGATTTTAACCAGCCCTCTAGTCATAAAGGGCCACATTAGTTCCATTGTTATTAATAGTTTAAGGGTGATAACTCTATTCAATTGTCGAAATAATTTTTGTATGTGTAAATTACGCAAATTGATCAATGATATGAGTTTGGGTGCTCTTACATTTAAAAAAATGATTCTCTTATAGTTTTGGAATAAGATTAGAGATTATGTTTAAAAAATATACAATTATAAAAAAGTATTGCTGGAAAAAACGTGCGTTTATGCAGTTATTATACCGATATGGGACGCCAGAAACGTATTATGGTGTAATTTTTTAATTAACGGTTTATAGGCGAAAACGGTTTTATTTGTATCGGAAAATTTTTAAAAATTAGTTTTCGGATGCAATTAGTTATATTTAGAATGTAGATAAAAAAGGTTCTAAGTGCATGCATTTCTCGTTAGAGAGTAACGTTTAATAATTACACATTAAAGTAAAGTGTTTTTAGTTTATTAATCAAATGCAATAGGGTGGTTGGTACATTACTAAAACAAACGTAATTTTTAAAGATAATTTAATTGCAAAATTTACTCCATCAGAATATATATATATGTCTCATTTGTAAAGTTGGTCATTGTACTTTTGATATTTTTCTTTGATTGATTCAAATTTTCAATTATTCGTGATCGTTTAAAATTAGTAAATCTTGAAGCTGTCGAATAGAAAGTCATTTAAATGAGGCTTTTTACAATCGTCGGCAACTACATATGTATTGAAGATTTTCAGGCGTTTTCATCCAATAGAATTTGAAAACCAGGTCACATTAACAAAATTATAGTTTTATAACAATTTGGTCCAGTTAATAATTTAATGATCAAACGATATCGTGATTTAAAGTTTAAAATCTTATTTACAAAAAAAATCAAAATGAAATGATACCCTCACTTTGATTCATTCAATTTTTTAATTATTTCGTGATCCTTTAAAATTTGTAATTTAGAAGTTTTTAAACTGTCATTAAAATGTGCTTTTTTACAATCTTCGGCAACTACTCAGGTAATAATGTTTTTCAGGCTATTCACATCAAATAGAATTTGAAAACCTTGTTACATAAACATTTATAACAATTTGGTCCAGTAATTAATTTAATGATCAGAATATATCGTAATTAAAATTGTAAAATCTATTTAAAAAAAACATTGAAACTGAAAGTATTCCCTGACAACGTCGAGTAAGGAGAGTGATACTATAAGACCATACGAATGATTAGTTTTATTATCTTCTCTGGTTTAAATGTTTTGGTTTTCGCAGTAGTTGTCGTTTTATCGACATTGAATAGAAATTAAAATCGTTTTTAACAGCCCATATTGTGTCTGTGACGAAGTGCCTTAAAAAGTAGTTATTGGTATATATATATATATATATATATATATATATATATATATATATATATATATATATATATAAATATATATATATATTAAGTAATGTGATTGATAATTCAAAATTTAAAAATCAAATTATAATTAAATTAAAAATCCGTTTCATAAGAAGGAGCAACAACAAAATCAATTATCTGTACGATCGTTTCGGAAAACAATGCTTTTTATTGTGGTATACATTAAAATACACCCAGCTCTTTAGACTATTGTTCTAATCTCCTTTAAATTATATATATATATATATATATATATATATATATATATATATATAATCGGGGTTATGTATTTATGTCGGTAGTGTAGAAGAAAATTTATGAATGTTTTAAGAAAAGTGTATTAAAAAATGGAGAATATTTTTTCAGTGTGCAGGTAAAATTCTGCAAAGTACGCATGCGCAACTGGAAGTGATGTAAACCGGATGTTCAGTTATAAACAAACTTACAAGGTAATTTGAGTTTTATAATTATATGGATATATGTATATATGTATATATAGATATACTGATAAATAGATAGATTTATAGAAAAATACTATGTTATATAACTTGTGCATTCTTTCCTTAAATAGACCCATCGTTAAAAGGACACATATCGATATCTAATTCCGAAATATGGCTTTTTGTAACTTATAAAGCGTTTCCTTCCAATTAATACAAAAGCGCAAGGCTCCGACTCCTTTTGATACAATATTGCAATATTTTATTTTATTGTAAGGGGGGAAAGCTTTAGAACCGAACAGAACTTTAAGTAATTTACTTAAAATCTTGATTCTATATTTGTTAGGACCGGGTTTTATATATGCTTATGTCTGTAATTATATGCACTCACCTGATATAAACATTAATATATATGGTTTATTTGATATTACACTAATGTAGACGGTACTTTTTTTCTGTTTATAATCTCAGGGAAAACATAACTAGATACTCCTTATATTCATCTATTTTGTAGACTCACGGACACAGAGTCCCTGCTTAAGAACTAAATACAAAATTCTAATATCATTGCATTTTACTGTAACATATTTTAATTTCCTATACTAAGAATCTAGTAACAATTTTACCATATCTCAATCCGTCTTTAACGTAGTTTCCCGAAATAAATGTTATATATTTATTTTATGTATTTATATATTTGCACTATTCCGTGGTATTTACTCGTTAGAAGTTGTATGTTTCTCGGTTTTCTATCTGGCGTGTCATCTTATTAAGTTAGTGATATATGTATATAGATACAGTGGAGAAAGTAGATATCTACCCATGTGTTTTTAATTATGTATAACCTTTACAAAACGAGTTTGTATTTTTTAAATATAAATACACAAATCGTCAATTATTCTGAACGAATGAAATACAAAAACAAAATATGAAAACGACACGTCTACTGTTTAAAGCACATACTTGGCTCGTAAGAGTAACCCTCTTTGCCTCTTACTGCTATCATATATATTGTAATACTGGCACCTCTAATTACTGACACATAGAGACACTGATTTTAACGCTAAGCCAACATGCGCCGTTAGAATGTCACCGGGAGGCGTGAATCTATCTTTCTTTTTAATGTGTTGCTTTAATGGGCGGGTCGTTTTTTTTCGTGGCTTAGCTTTTTATTTTCGTACACATTAAAACACCTATTATCAATATCTTATTCATTTATTTTAAAGCAAATTAATTAATAAAACAGATTTGTTCTTAAATAATACTTGATTCATACAATGTTTTTCCTAATGTTACAGAAGAATCTATCTCCAATTTTACACCTATTTATTTAGATTTAAGCAACATTTTTAGTAAGAGACTCAATATTTTATTCACATTGGGGCGAAGAAATACTTAGTGTAGAAACCACTCGCATGGTTATTTCTCCGGTGGGATCGACCTGTAGACCTCTCAGGCATTCACCTTAAAAAAGGAAAAATCTGATATTCAAACTGGGTTTGGAAGACCTCCTCACTCATCGTCGATAACATTTCTAGAGATGTTTACTCGAATAAATTCCCGGGTTTGCAAACCTTAATTGATTAAGGTGTAGATAGATCCAGCTTATCGCCGACTTTCACACTACTTCTTTGTCTATTAGGCAGGCGCAAAAGTACACTAATTGGAACCTACTAGAGCCACAATGTGCTTGAGTAGGATTACACTCCTTTCCTTTGTTTCTTATTCCCAATTTCGCTTTTTCACAAAATGAGTAATTTGGTTTATCTTGCATGCCATTTTGTCAACTCAGCTGGTTTGGGCCGAATTTCTCTGAGGGGATGAGGATATATGATTGACAGTTTTTTAGACTTCTGATTACAGCTGCTTTATAATCAGGTGTATAATATAGGGGTAGTTTTATTTAAATGCCACATATGGAGATGTCCCCTGCTGCTATGTTTGGTGGGTGTTTACGAGGCCACTACTTTCAGATAACGATTCGGTTAATTGGCCATTGCGTTTATACCTGGCACTAACTCAGTTTATAACACACTCCTCTATTCTAAAATATATCAAAAACGTAATGAAATAACAACCCAAACAAATATCACAACTACACACACAAACTAGGCTCGAATTCACAGATACATGTTCGCTTAAAAATAGTCTAGTTTATGTAGATCTCCATTTACAATATAAATCTCACCTGTCTGTATAAATGTATGAATGTGTGTATGTTTGTATGTCAGCCTTAACCCTTCGACAGAGGCGATAGATTTTAACGAAAAAGACATCGTTCTGAAGCCCGACCCTTCGGACGACATATGTCGAAAATTACTAAAACATTAATTCCTTCACCATCAACTGCGCACTTTCTAAAGAGAGGAGTCACATTTTTCGCATATTTATGAAAGTCATCCCTCATTTCGAATGAATTGCATCAGTTTAATCATTCGCCACTTACGCTTTAGGAATGGACGCAACAGCAAAGACGTCACCCTTTTTTTCACTGCCTGCCTTCTAGCTCTTTTTTTTGTTGTTCAGCAGACATATTCGAACACCGGGGCAACACTAAGCACGCAGACTAGTCTTTTCAAAAATCCTCGGATATCTTAGCATAAAGATAAACAAACTTATAAGCTTTGATGCCTTTTAACTACTTGAAAATTATATGATAGCCACCTCTTCGCCACAAGATAGGTTAAAACACAGGTTTGTAGTCTATATCTGTTTCCTTCTCGTTTTAACTATAGAGCAACAACTTGAATCAGATAACCAGGATTTTATGTGCTTATGACTATCCTTTGATCACTGTGATTTCTACTTATATTTTCAATACCGTTCTCCTTCCAGTCAGGACGGTACCTTCATTTATTTATCTGCCCATATCGACTGTGCATTCCTGCGTTTTTACACTTCTAAAATACTCTTTATAAATTTTTCCCCCTATTATTTTATATAAACATTCTTCATATTAATTTTACAGACGCATCTTTAATAAGAGGCATGTTGACTATACATTTCCCTACACCGGTCACGGCCGCCGTGTTTTTGTAGACATTTTGATCCATTTTGGTGATTTAAACTAACCCTTACTCATTTTCCCTTTCGTCGGTTTTATAACACACAGAAACAAAACACCTATCATTTCTATCTCCGCTTCTTATTTTGTCATTTTCCCCTCTTCTTCTTGACATCAACAATCTCCTTTATTTACTCCTCTCTTTTTTAAGTTTTGATTGCAACCTCATTTTTTTTAAAATTTAAATATACCATTTCTGCCCCTATTTCTTCCCCCCTCTTTCTTTCTCTATCTTCTACCTCTCTCTTCACTCTAATCCTTATGTCACCTCTTTGTTTTTAATATCCTTATGTAATGAATATTGTTTCTTATAATTAATTTCGTCTTTAATTAGGCTGGATAATTTGTTTATCCCGTCTATAGAAACACTCTTGTAATGAGTTAACCAAATATTCCCGAGGTTGAAATAAACTGCCGCCACACACACGTACACACGCGCACACACACGCACACACACGCACACACACATATATATGTATTGACCGTTCTCATTCTATGCATCACAAAAATGTGTTAATGTTTGGCCATTCAGATGTGCTCATGCGCGTTAATAAGTGAATGTTTACCTTTTACCTGTGCACCTATTCGATATGCCTATTCGTGCTTTCTGCTTACATTGTATGATTCGAATCTTTACTGCGCATGTCTATTATGCGGCATAAGTAGTGTGCAAAGAATCTGCATCGTAGTCCCGGTCTCTTTTAAGTGCTTATCTGTCGATATCACGCACGCGTCTCTTCGGATTATTCTTCCAGATCTTCTACCTGTTCGATTTTGAGTGTAAGTCGACCGATCTAAAAACGAATGATGCAATAACATACGCTAGACAACGCGGATAAATGTCATTTTTGGCGCCAAGCACTCTATCTCTCTCTCTCTCTCTCTCTCTCTCTCTCTCTCTCTACATAAGTCTGACTCCACTTTTCATAATATTTTACTTTACATATTGCTTATATAGTCTCGTCGCAAAAAACAACATTTTTAAAGTACTTCCGTATAAAAAATAATTTATTCCATTATACTTGCTTAAACTTTTGATATATATATATCTACATGAATACATTAAAAAAAGCATACCTACTCTAGACGCCTTAATATATATATATATATATATATATATATATATATATATATATACATGTTCACAAAATAAAATTTACGATGAATCACAATTATATATGGATATTTTCTGTACTATTCTACAAAAACTTCCAAAGTTCGACGAGTTAAATTCATCTCCACATGCCTGTCTAACGACACGGCAATGATGTCTAGTAACTATGGTTATTTAGATTGCGAATGAATTCTGTTTATCATTATTTTACCAATCGGTAAAAAAAGTCAATAATGCACGAGATTTTAATATGTCTTATGTTTAAAATATATGATAGCAAATTAATTTTTATAGTTATAGTATGGGCACTAATAATGATATAGGTCAATGTTGCACTTGCTATTACAATGTCAAAATATAATTAAATTGCATGGATTTTCGATTCGTGGCATGTAGGGGACTCACAACTTCATATGTTAGAACCTGTCTAATTATTTAGCTACTAATCAATGTGTATTCAAAGTAACGATCATTCAACTTGGTTATCTAGAAATGCAACTTCTAATTCATGATAAAACAACATATTTATAGAATGAAAAACGAAGCAAAAACTGATATATAGGAATACCAAAAAAAGAAGATATTAGATATATTATTAATGAAATATTAATCAAACATCGAGCATGCGATTCAAACAAAATTAGTGCTTTAAACTATTAAATGTTTGACAAAAATTGCATTTAACTGCAAGACAAATTTAATTCAATATTTATACACTTAGCTTTACAGCAGACGGGATAATAAAGCGTCAATTTACAGTTGTCCTGTCAAGGTAAATTAATATCATTTCCTAATCTTAGCGTTAAAGACCGGTAAATGTATAATTTTTATGGACAGATGCGAACACAGAAACGGACACGTTCGCATATTGAGCTGATTAGGCACGAAACAATAAAATTAATATAAATTTATTTTATTGGGAAGATAACCAATGAATACGTTTTAACCTAACGAATGAAGCAACATATCTCCGGAGACACCTACAGCAAATAGTAATGTTTGTAATTATTCACAAGTACACTATGAAATAACGACCAACAGTGGTAAAATATGCTCTTTCAAAATGCAATATAAACTATGAAATCAAAGATGCAGAAAGACATGCTTCACACAGAAGTGTGGCGGTTTAAAAGAAAAACTCTCACCAAAAGCGATAACAATTATTTAAGTACAACTTTAGATTGCAGACGAACATATCTAAAGTAATTATATTAATACCTTACATAGATAGACTTATCGACGTACATTTGTGCCTCTGAGTTATTTAAGCATATTATAAAATGAAAACCCTCCTTGCGATTGGTATTTTATTCCTCGAAATGTTAAAGCATATGCAATGACAAATGTTTCTAAATTATCCAACAACGGCCACTGCATCGAATTTCGTCATGAGAATGTATCTAAAAAATATAACCGACACGCATTTATTTTCCAACATTACATTAAACATAAAAGTATACTTGAAAAGATGAATGCTATCAACATTTCGTGTTAGTCCAAATAAAATCCCTTTGGTGTTGAGTTTGATAATTCATTTAGATATAATGAATAAAAATAGTCATAGCTCTCAAAAATAAAAACATTTAAATAAAAATATAATTCAAATACTAGCAAAATACCCACGCTGTACAGAGTTTCAAGGTATGACGAGAAAACTGCATGAATAAATATGCGGGTTTATTATTTAAGGCTGAGTATAGATTTAAAAATGTTACCTGATTTGTTTGTATGTTTAAATTGTAAGTCATAGAGTGATATCTTTTATCGTTGTGTAGAAAATACCCTTCAAGCAAGCAGAGAGATTATAATAGTGTAAGCTATTTGGGTACCATACATAACACTCGATACGCTTAATACATATTAATTTCACCTCATATCTGCCTTGTTCTAATAAACTACTGGGCTGTGTTTACCATTATTCGCTACAAACTCTACAACAAGGCCTGCTCACATGATAGCGCAAATATTTGTTTTCAAAGACTGATTACAGAATTGCAAACAAAAGTATTTGCACATAAGGCTCTACTGCCCATCGTAACATTTTTTGATTACGTTTTCACGGTATCTGCATGCTCTGAACATATTCACTGATTTTTAACAAAGACTTGTATCCGAGGAACTTTTTTCATGCGGAGAACATATGGAGTATGAACACATATACTTCCACAAGCTATAGAATTTGAGCTAGCCGTATTGCGACTATTATATGCAAACTATTTTAAAACATTTTACGTGGCGATTTTCCAAAATATTTCGTACTGAATACTTTGACAAATATTTTATGAAATTAGAATATTTATACCTGAGTTGTTTTACAAAACCGACAACCTACAGACTATACTATATCTACACACCTGTGCCTTAAGGCTTGACCCAAATATCTTAATTTTGTAAGCCTAATGTGATTGTATATATGATTTTACTACGCACGATTCAAAAAGTACTCAAAATGAACACACACATATTCAGTGCATGAATCCTTAGACAATTTCATTTGAGTTATGGAAGAATGCTGGCAAAAATAAACGATTTCATTTTCTACTGCAAATAGAAAACATATTTACTTTAAACAGGTCTTAGAAATTGGTTGCCGTCTCTGATAACTATCTTAAGGTCCAAAATAACCCCCTGTATTTTACATACAGAGGTAATAGTAATAACAAATAAGGAGAGCTGTTTACCTAACTGCCCTGAACTTATTCGGACATTAAAATATTCCATAGCTATTATAAAGCATGAATAAAAGCTGCTATATCCTGTTTTTTTCAGCTGTGTTTCCATAAACTGATGATGACCTTAGCAATCGAGGCAAACGTTCCTAAATATGATAAGAAAATATGATAAGCAAATATGATAAGCAAATATGATAAGCAGATATGATAAGCAAATATGATAAGCAAATATGATAAGCAGATATGATAAGCAAATATGATAAGCAGATATGATAAGCAATGATAGGCAAATATGATAAGCAAATATGATAAGCAGATATGATAATCAGATATGATGAGCAAATATGATGAGCAAACATGATAAGCAAATATGATAAGAAAATATGATAAGAAAATATGATAAGATAATATGATAAGATAATATGATAATCAGATATGATAAGCAAATATGATAAGATAATATTATAATCAGATATGATAAGCAAATATGATAAGCAAATATGATAATCAGACATGATAAACAAATATGATAAGCAAATATGATAAGCAAATACGATAAGCAAATATGATAAGATAATGTTTACACTGCATACGATCATTTCAATCTTTATAAAAGATAGTGTTTAGCAATGTTATGCCCGTGAGGGATAGAGTATGAAAGAGATAAGAGGTCCAAATAAAACGGAGGCGTAGGGTTAAGGAAATTCCATACACATTATTTGTCCATAATTATAGGACAAGGAGGCTACGGCCGCAAAATAACGCCCGCAATTTTCTGATAATATCAATAATATTCGATATTACAATTATGCTAAACCCAATTTTTGATATCACAACTATCATAGTCATTGTTAATTTGGCCTAATTGTTCTAAGTACTGTAAGATGATGTTTTTACTACAGTATTTATTATAAGCAATGATCGTAAAATAGCAAATTGATAAATATGTAGAGTGTCAGAAACACTCGCTTTCTCATATACATAATATTGTATTTTATGTGCAAATACTTACACTTCGTACATACATATTCAACAAAAGCATATTGCTATTTATATTTACTAGCTGAAACTTCAGAGGTTTTCTATCTAGTTCGTTTTACACTATTTTTGTGATGTTCATTTTTCTGCCAGCACAATCTGTCTCAGCCTCAACGATCTATACACTGTCATCCATTGGCGGGTAATTCAACACAGTGGTCATTACTATTGGTAACTCACAGTGATGACGTTTACCACCAGTTAATAGTGATGAGAAACCCTTAGGAATCGGTTATTCTTACTATAAAGCTAAAAGAATTGGTTTATAACGAATTTCATATTCCTATATTTTTATCGCCATAGAAATCGGTGATATTTTTAAATACAAAAGTCAAGTATCTATGATACAAATTTACTACCCAATAATTTCAAAACTGCCCCATCATATAACAGGACTTACTGTAAGTTTTATGCGTCAGATATTTCGGATTTATCGGAATAAAACTTATTAAATATTCGTGCGATGCAAGACTATATAAAATATCAACTTGGTTAAAAAAGCTTGTACTCTCTTTGATTAGACCTTTTCGATTATCGATTATAGATACCAGTCGTAAGCATTACGATAAAAAAATATCTAAAATTATTTCAAGATTCATAAAGTACATTTGTGTTAAATTTTAAAAACATCGGCCAATTTTTGCATTCTACATTAAACAAACTCATGCACATGTAAGCATACCCACATACAAAGTTTCGTTCATATGTATATATATATATATATATATATATATACATATATATTTATATATATATATATATATATATATATACAAAATTTTATATATATAGGTGGACCAAAAAACGGGCCCAAATATAATTAGGCCACATTTCTTAGTGTTTTCTCTTAACGAAATGAAACTTTGGTCATAACTATTTTATTATATTCCAAACATTACATCAAAACACTCCGTTCTACAGCATATGTTCTAGATGGCGTCCATTTAGCTTTCGTTTTTTTGGGGGGTCACCCTGTATATATATATATATATATATATATATATATATATATATATATATACAACAATAAAGCTACATATTTTATCAGTCCAGATGGGTCTGTAAATATTATAATTTGCATTTTCATCATAAGGTAACATGTATTAATGCTCTAAACGTTTCATCTCTCTATTGCATATATTTATGTTAAAGATTTATAGAAATCAGCCATTGTCATGGATGTGCGTCAGAAACTGGGGTTTAATTTCTAGCAAAAGTAAACTGAACATAACGATATTGTCTTTTAATAGAATAAACAGCTGTATAATTAGCAAGAGATAATAGCTTAATTGCAGTGTCTTGCTATTACTGATTGACAAACTTTCGTGCACACATACTTCTCATAACATCAACACATTTAACACATTTCTAATACTGGAAAAATGCAGTACTGTAACACCAGAAGACACACATGGTAGATCTTAATCTCAGAGACCAGACAACTAAAGATAATACGTGCCACAAATACATCCTTTTATTTAATCAATATGTAAGTTCTAGCAGAATGTGAAGTTTTTATTTCAAATGATGTAATTTCCAAAAAGTTTTCGTTATAAAACCTTTACTTTGTATATCATTTTATATATGAGGCTTACTTTATTTAATCGTTTAAATTGTAACTATTTAAAAACAATTGCCTTCTTTTCAGAACGTTGAATATTGTTATATAGAAAAAACAAATTTGCACAATGTTCCTATTTCAAATCAGGCTAAGACAAAAAGCTGCTAAAACAACACGTGATATACAGCGTCTGCTCCAACAGCCACTATTGAAAGCAAAACATAATAATTATATTAGAAATTTGGTAGCGGCTACGAGAATCTTGAAGCTTAAAGGCGGATGTTCACGACTTTTTTTACACGATGTTCACCACTTATCTAGGCCAGGAAGCCACTCAGGGATAAGGGGTATTGTAAGTACAGTACGGTAGTGTGGATATTTAAAGTATCTACTTAACTGAGCGGTTCATCAGGAATTTGTTTACGTTGGACTTGAAGACATCCACGTTGTAGTCACGAGGGAAGTAGGCAAACGGTACAGAGTTTAACATGCGTGCAGTTTTAGGAAAGAAGCTTTGTTCATGGAATCTACGTTTTGATTTAGGCATAGATAAAGAGTGGGGAAAGTTTTTTTACAGTGGATTCAGCTAGGCGGGTGTTTTTTGTAAAAGATTGGCAGAGGGGGCAGAGATTGGAGTTCAGACGAGCACCTGCCAAGGAAATAACGATAAAATAAAGATAGGCTTGCAACGTCTCTTCTGTGGGAGAGATGGTTGCAGGGAAGAGAAAAATGCATCCCCCACTAAGCCACGAAGTATATTTTGTACTCTGTCAAGGGAGGATAGGCTATTTTAGCAGCTCCTGCCCAGATATGGGAGCAGTATTCCATCCTTGGCCGTACTTGGTTTTTATATAGATAGAAAATTACATCAGTAGTGAGATATCTTGTGGAGCAGTAGAAGCATCCCCCAATCTTTCCAGCGACCTTGGCAACAGACTTGATGTACGTGTTCCATTTCAGATCAGGAGTGAAGGTCAATCCCAGAAGCTAGTCAAAACATGGAGCTTCTCCTAGACGAGACCCATCCATTTCAATTGATACCAGATGAGGATCAGAGCGTTGATGATATAAAGATAGTAGTTTGGTTTTAGATGCATTAAAAGTAACCAGCCACGTTTTCTCCCACTGAACCACTCGTTTGAGATCAGAGGAGAGAGAATCAGAGAGAACTTTGCCATTTACAGCCTTTGATGTGTTGCTGTAGATGGTCGTGTCATCAGCATAGATGTCAACGAATGATTTAAGTGTGTGCATAGGGAGACACTGATGTAGAGCAGGAAGAGAGTTGGGCCCAGGATGGACCCCTGAGGGACTCCAGCATTAATACTGCAGGCCTCTGATTTTTGTCCATCAACCACTACAGATATACTATATATATACTATAGCCTATCAGAGATAAAGGATTTAATGATAGAGAGAATATTTCCAGTTATACCGTAGCTGGAGATCTTGTGAAGTAGGCGTTTATGACATACCTTGTCGAAGACCTTTGATATGTCAAGAGCAATTGCCCTGAAAAGGAAGCCTTTGTCAAGAGATTCACTAATCCTATGAGATATAACCGTTA
Organism: Euprymna scolopes; assembly: GCF_053919585.1. Lineage (NCBI taxonomy): Eukaryota > Metazoa > Mollusca > Cephalopoda > Sepiida > Sepiolidae > Euprymna > Euprymna scolopes. The sequence goes on along the minus strand of NC_136482.1, from coordinate 60,834,446 downwards.
GCACATCTGCTGTTCATCTTGCAGAACGGAAACCATATTGTGTGTCACTAAGAAGGTTATTTCTGCTGAGCTGGTTGACTATTTCTCTATTTAATATGGATTCCAGCAAATTACTCATGACACATAGGGGACTTGTTTGTCTGTACTGAGAGAGAGATGACTTATCACCTGAGTTCTTAAATACAGGGCATACTGATGAGGTTTTCCTTAATACAACGTTTAAACAGTTTCGTAAGTATGGGAGCAAGTTCTGGTTGAAGCTTTTTTTACACTATAATTGGGATACCGTCATGGCTAGTAGCTTTATTGGAATCAAGGTTCTTGATTAGCTTGGAGACTTCATGCACAGATATTTGTATGTTACCTAGCGTGTTTTGTGTTATAGGAGGAAATATGGGGAGTTGATGGCCATCGTCGCATAGAGTAGAATTAGCTGTAAAGTTGTTTGCAAATAGTTTGGCCTTGTCTTAAGCTGAGGAGATTACCTCCGGTCCGTTGATAATGGTTGGGATAGAACGCACACTGTTGTTCAGGATCGTATTAGTTATTTGCCAAACTGCTGGGAACCAAGCCGATGATCAGCTTATTTTTAATAGCTCATTAATAGCATTAGTCAAAGTAATCGACGACAAAATTATTGTAGTAATTGCTATTGAATTAGACATGAGGCATATGCCATTTACAGCTACTTGAAAGATTGGAGCAAAAAAAAAAAACATAATTGAGTTTCTCACGAATTGAACGGTGATAAAATGTAATGCTATTATATAGTGTCATCTTCCTCTCTTTAACGCAAAAAGAAAGACGCGATGCTCTATTGGATCTATTGGCTTACAGTGTCAAGTAGGTTCTTTATAACAACAGTTGACGCTCAGCTCTGGAGTTAGATGGCGACGAATATTCATGATACTCCAGAAAACCAGAATTGCAGCAAAACAAAGTAATTCCTAGTGTTTGATGGCCCGTCTGGTCTAATTAATTACAGTGTTTCGTTAATGTTGGCGAAACAATTACGGACGGAAGATCATTTCAACGGTAGATAAAATGCATCAGAAAGTCTGACAATAACATCGAGCATTAAGCAACAGAAAATGACCAATTCTCATCCATTGAAATGCACAACCACACGTTGCTAAATCGTACCCGCAAAACTTGAACTATTTGAGCTACAAAACTCTGCATCATCCGCCATACTCTCAAGACCTCGCAACACGTTTTAAGTATCTCGAAAAGAATAGCTCTATACACAATTGGGAGATCAAAAACGCCCTCGACGACTTAATCGCAACCTGGACGCAAGATTTTCAAAATACCATGGTTTTGCATTGGCAAAGCAGTGTTGTTTCTTATGGTGGTTATTTCGCTCAACAAATTCATATTCGAGCCGAGAGATTTTCATCTGAATTTAAATGGTAAAAACCGCAAACACGTTTTTATCAACCAGATAATGCCTAATTCTAGAGTATAGCAAAACCTTACCCTTAGTATATAAATACTATATTTAAACTAAACTTCAAACAAATAGTATTTATATATATATATATATATATATATATATATATATATATATAACGTTTTGTAATATTCTACTTTACAACTCTATTGATATATATATATACATATATGTATGTGTGTATATATATATATATATATATATATATATATATATATATATATATATAATAGTTACGCCAGCAGTTTGAACGGTACACTGTTGCTTTCGGTTTCGATTATAGCTGATAACACCCTAATTTTTTTTAACTTTTAAAATAACGACATTATATTAATATATCCGAGATCTGGCCGAATTAGGATACCATCATAAAGTGAGTTTTGCGATCTAGCACAGCCGGATGCACTCCGGCAAGCACACACAAACCGCAATAAAATGTAACAAGCCTGATATCCATTAGTCGCGTGCTGTTGTGTAATGAATGAATGCGTGAATGTAGGACAGGCATGAAATTGTTCAAGATAAATTAAAATGATCGAAAAGTGTGCTGAAATGAATTAAATAAATAAAAGGTCATTGATTTAGAATGACTTTAATGAACTTAAGGATGAATTGAATCCCTTTCAGAATGACTTGAATACTTAAAAATAAGTGGAATCCTTCAAAACCAACTTGAATGACCTGGAGAATTAATTGAATGGTTTTGAGACTGAATGGTTGTAAAGTGGATGACCATTTTACATTAAATTAATACAGAAAAGTGATCACCCACTTTATATCACAAAGTTACAAACATACGTACAGCATGTAGTAAGAACAGATACTACAATTTGATCTCAGCCAAAAGACCAAGAAAAGAGTATTTATTTGCTCCCCCACCGAGCAAATTAGGCACAAGACCGATTTTTGATGTGAGAAGTGAAGGGGAAAGGGGTATCTTTGTAACTAAAGTAAAAATTGAGTCAACATTAATATCAATACCCCATTCACTATGCGGATTCTAAACTAACTAATGAAAACCCCAGAGTTTTTGCAAGAAAGGATATATATATATATATATATATATATATATATATATATATATATACAATTTCTGTATGTGTGTGAGTGTCCAGTTTTTATGTGTGTGTCTGTGAAAATGTTCAATGATTGGAAAATAAAAAAGTTCTTGAATTTAGAAGAAACACAGTTCGTGTTATGAAATTAGGTATCTAGAAAATATATACAAAAATAAAATTGCCTAGTTCATTGTTAGTAAGGCCCTTCCCTGAGCTAATCTAGAAGGTTAGATCACCTACTGATTTTCCGAGGCACCGAAAACAAGTGGGAAGATCCCTGGCCGGATACACAAACTGGCGTCAAGCACCCACCTCTTGACAAACGCCACTCGAGGCAACCTCTTCCAATCGCATCTTATCTTTACATTAAGCACATGTTTAAAATAGACGATCAGATCCCGATCCGGAACAGATATCCCTTCGCGGACTCACTTGAGGCGTGTGATCCATACGACCATCCTCGCTACTGCTAGTATCGATAGAAAAACATTCTTTTCTCCCTAGGCAGCGGCGGATCAATGTTCTCCACACAATATGACTCGTCGAGTTCAAGCCAGCGCTTGGCATCGATGTGAGCCGTTACCACATTGACGTAACCTAGGAGGTTTTTGAGGCTGCTGCAGCAGAAAAAGGCATTATTGACTGTTTCCCTCATTTACTCGTAGCAGTGCAGGCAGTAGACCCGGATTTCTTCATTGTAAAGATTGAGTTCTTCAAGGAGTGGCAGTGCATCCCGGACAAGTTGACAGGAAAGGGAAAATTCCGAATTTGTAAGAAAGTCCCGTTCCGGCATCACACTACACTGGGAGCGGGTCTCCTCTATCGACATCCCCGTCCGTTTCACTAGCGGGTCCTTTATGATACGCCCCACTAGCTCCCGATAAAACCTGTTTATAGACTGTTCGAGGATACTGATCCCCGACAACGCTCGGCATTCGGCGTAGAATGTTTGTTCCCCTCTCGGTCTCCGCAGGGCTTCGACCGAGGGGGCGGGTTTGAGATTGGAAAACGAGCTTCGAACTGCAGTGACCCATGAAATGTCTACGTACAACGAATGGCTCAGGAAGGCCAACCTCTCTGCGTGCTTGTGACACAGTAGATCGGGCAGCCCTAAGACTCCCTCGCTCGGATTTCGAACACAGACCTCTCTGCAAAGATAATGCTTAACCTCGTTCCACACGAGTGTGTCGAGGTGTTCCTGTAAGCTGGTTCGTCGTTTTGCATGGAGGAGAAGTACAGACAGACGGTAAAGGATGAGCGGAAAGACGTATGTAGCACACGCCTCCGTCCGACCCTTCAAGTACAATTTCCTTCGAACTCAAGTCTTGACAGAGGATTCGACTTTGCTCTCTACTTCCGAGCAGTTTTTTTTTTCAGTTGGAGAGCCGGTCCGAACCACACACCGAGGATCCAGACCGGGCCGTCGGTCCAACCGAAGATGCGCGGAAGCGAATTTACTCCGTTCCAAGCACCCAACTGCAGACTCATCGACTTACTGCGATTGAAGACGGCCCCTGTAACTTCTCCGTATCGAGCGAGCGCCTCCCTCGGTGATCGCTTGAATGTTCGTGCGGCAAGACACAAACACGCTGACCTTGCCGCGTCCCTTAACTTGCAAAGGAGAGGTTCCAACGCCAGGACGTACAAGAGAGGCGACATCGAACAACCCTGTCGCACCGACCGGGAGCCAGTGAAAGACTCCGACCGCTTACCATTATCTTGGCCAAAAGACCAAGAAAAGTATTAAAAGCTAAGAACAGCATCTATTAACAACATACCTTTTTTCTTAACCAAAAAGGCCAAGTACAAAATGTTACGGACCGACCGACCGACCGACCGACCGACGGACCGGCGGAGTGAATTATAGAGTCGCTTGTACGCGACAAATAGAGAAACTACAGGATGTTAGACAAATACAGAATATGGTGACCTATTTTATATCTTTTCACCGCACATTCTAAATATTTTAGAGTCGTATCATTGCTCTTAATAAAAAAGTGTGCCATTGATTTTCTTCCTCTTTTTGCTAGGTATTATGGGCCCCATAAAAATAGGCGTTTTATTATCCAGAAATACTTAGCAGTGTTGTGTCTCCGAGAAAACGTTCCAGAAATATATTACATCCGACTAATTTTCTCTTATTCTTTCCCAGCAATTTCTATGCTTTAAAACGGATATTAAAATAGTTTGTATTGGTGAAATCGTCTCATTTTATCAGTGAGCTATTCAGTAACAGCAAGGCGTGTGTTTGAAGTTTGACTATTAAACAACAATATAACTTATATAATAATTATTTAATGATTTATGATTTTATATTGGTGGTGTCGTTGAAACTCTATAAATTATTTATTGGTTTGGTGACGTTAATAAGACTACTACTGAAAGTATTAATGGTGAGTGTTTAACAGTAACAGAGGTATGCACTGTTCGTTGCTATATAGATTAAGCATTCTGTTTCCTACTTGTTTTTTTTTTCATTTGCACTTTAGCAGTAGAAGTGAAATTTAGTATATTGAATATAATAAGACTGACAAGAAGTAGAATTCAGAACTGTGTCGCCCTGATTATAAAGTAAAAAATGAATCCACAATCAGTCGGGAATTAGACGGCTTATTTATTACTAGTGAACCTCAGTCATATGTAATATATTGATGTTGGTATTCTTTAGATATTCAGCGTAAATAGAAACGCTCTGATATTATTGTAGCTAGTTTGTTAAAACTTCAAACGTACTTATCCAAGCAAGCCGGCGTAGTCAGGCCGTAAAATACGCTTAAATATGATACTTTAATTTTCCAGATTTCGTATATATTTTTATATAGTTAATGTTCTATCGATTTTTATATATTATAAATAAAGGTGAAATTTAAAAATATCTTCTTGACTTGGGCGCATTAGATTGAATCGAAACCATATCACAAACTATATATTTATATATATATATATATATCTATATATATATATATATATAATAACTTACAAATAAATATTTATGCTGGCAACTTAAGAGCAAATGTGTTGTTTAGCACCGTAAATTATTTGACCGACACGAAGAATTTAAAAAAGTATTTGCCATTGTATGAAACACATTATTAAACCCAAAAGCTAAAATGAAAACAGAAATCATTTTATTGTTATTTCCTTCGTCATTTTTATCAGACAAACTGACAGACATAAGAGGTAGCCGCAGTGGTATAACATCTGCATTTCTAAGGATTTACATTCGAAAGATTGGGCAACGAATGGCCAAATTTTTACCTTTTTAAGATCTTTAGTAAAACTGTTTTAAGGAAAATAATTTGCCATAAAACAGCCAATATGTCAAATGTTATAAAGACCAACAAAAGGAATGCGGTGCTACAGCCTGGTTTTAATTTAATTAAATAAAATATGATAGAAAATAATTTAAAAAAATAACTTTTTCTAGTTTTAATTCACCTATGATCTAATGATGCGTTTTATATATAAATGGCCCCTTTTTAATATATATAAACGAAAACAAAATAAAAATAGGATCGTGCACGAGTTGTAAACAGTTGACAGAATAAGTAACATGGTTGAAACCTATATACGTGTAGGTAAATAAAGAAAATAGTATGTCGTAATAGTAAATATAAAAAAGGAAGAAAAATATATTCACCCCCCCCCCACCAAATAACCCCCCCCAAAAAAAACCAACAAAATAAAATAACAAGTGTAAGGGTTTAAAATTATCTATAAAATCGAAAATAAGTAACGGTACCAGTGCATTGGTTTATGTATAAAGCACTCAATTTTGGAATAATAGAATTGCCCAGTATATGTCAATCACTTAGGGCGGATTTTAAGAATGGAGAATGAATCAATTCTTAATCAGGTAATTGAGAGTTTATATTATGTGTATGTAGCTGATTATCACTTGCGAAGGATGCAATGTAATTTCCTAAGACAATGTAGAATTTATTGAAGTGTCAATTGGTAGCATTGGTAGGACTAAATAATCATAGGAAAAAAGGGACGCCTTAACCTATAGATGCCACGACTGTGATTGTGTTGCTGTTAAACTCACTTAATGTTTTCGAAAATAACATAAGGTAGTGTCTAATAGCCTTGACCTAATGAATGTGTATGCGACATCTATTACTGTACAGTCACGATATTTGTTTCAAAAGAGAATTTATGGAGTATAAATATTAGATGTAAAATATCTGGGGAAAATCTTTTAAGTGAAATGTATCTAATATTTATTTAGATCATGCTTTTAATTACCGTATTGAAAATAGTCTGAGTTGTGTTTGTAAATTGTTATTCTTGCTTTCATTCGGTGTTAATGTCGTTCGATTTTATTTGCTCTGACTGGTCTGGTTGGTGACGGACGGTATGAAGAGGCAAGATTGAGATCAAATATTGCACTATGACGGAAGGGAAAGTAACACGCGATTTCGACATTGTCGGTTTGTTTTGCTGGCCAGTGGCGCCACTTAACAAATTATGAAAACATCTAAGATATCTCGTCTCCGATGTCCTGCCGTGTTGTAGCGTCGTACTCAAACAGAAGACGCGCCTCTATCGAACAGAAATTTCGAAAAACAATTAGTTACTTCGACAACGAGAAAAAAAATCGATTTTACTCCAGTTAAACCTTTCAATGGATGTCCTACCCTACTACTTTTTATTGAGAGCATTTTATTATTTTATTCCTGCTTAAATGCACGGGTATAGATTTCCGATTAATTTATACCTAACTGAGTGCATTACATGATAAGTATTGGAATTAGTATGTCCACATTTACAACGTATAAATAAATTTATATAAAAAAAAACGTAAATACCGTAAAAGTACACCACAGAAAAAATACAAGTAACAGTGTAATGCAGAATAAACTCCAAGGATAAAACACACACACGCACACACACAAACACACACACAATCACACCCACAAACACACGCGCACACACACATATATACATATGCATGTACGTAGATTACTGTTTTACACATAAATAAATAATTAAATAATACTATTTGTGTTTACGTTCAAAATGAAAAAATAGGCAATTTCTAAAAAATATATCCGATCTTCAAGGTGAAGACGCTAATCTAAATATCGTTTAAAAAACTCAACAACAACAACAACAACAAAACTACGTAAATATATAAACAATAAAAAAACACTAAACAGTAATTCGTCTATGGCATCATAGCGTAATGGATAAGACGCTGGACTGAAATACTTAAGGTCAAGGGTTCGAGTCCTAATAGCAGTCAAGCTATGCTGAAGGGGGGTAGGGCCCGAAACATGCATGTACGTAGATTACTGTTTTAAAAATAAATAAAACTATTATTTGTTTACGTCCAAAATAAAAAATGGGTTATTTCTAAAAAAAAAATCATCTGATCTTCAAGGTGAAGACGCTAACCTCGATATCGTTTAAAAAAATCAACAACAAAAAAAAACTACATATATATATATATATATTCTTCGATAATATAAAGCTTAACGTCTGTGGCTGGTCACGAATAGGATCCTATATGGGTTGCTATTATAGAAAGCTGATCACATAGTGTGATAGAAGATCTATCGAGACACAGGAATGGGTGTGTTTGATCTGGCATAATGATGATTCATTAAAATTGTGGGGTCTGCGAACGCGCTTGGTCCACAAAATATAGAAATAAAAAAAATAAAATTAAAAAAAAACCGTTTACAATTGTTTTTGATATAGATGTATATAATAATACTTTGATAAGTATGTTTTAACTCAAATATGGATGGTATAATAAAATTGTGGGGTCTGCGTTAGCGCCTGGCCTCCATAGAATGGAAATAGACACACACTTTAATAAAGACGTTTCATATCTATCTGCGTAAGTATACTTTTCTAATTATGTTTCAGTTTGTAGAAATATGGTATAATAAAATTATGGGGTGTACGTCGCGCCTGACCTCCATAGAATGGAAATATGTCACAGAGTTTAGCAAGGTGTTTTAATATAGATCCACAGAATATTGTGATAAGTGTTTCAGTGTGAACGGGTATGGTATAATATATTATGGTGTTTTACTTTCATCATATTTTGCTTTCGTTTTGATACCCCCAAATTCTAAGCTATCTCTTTACAACCCTTCGTTTCCATAACCTATCATACTTTCATAAATCAGAGTCAATTTTCTGTAGGATTTTTTGAACCCAGTAAACGACGGGTACTTTTGCTAGTATATATATATATATATATATATATATATTTATATATATATATATATATATATATATATATATATATATATATATATATATATATGAAAAATAAGAGTAGAAAATCAAGTAACAAAAACTATGTATTGGTAAATATAGAATGGTTCATTTATTTAATAAGGGTATACAAACATTTAGTAGGGGGATAAAGACACTCTTTTTACCAAGGTATTACGGAGCCTAATGCTTCTTAATCAGGAGATTAGAGAAGATGCTAGGTAACATAATGTCACTAGATAGTAAATCGCGACAGAGATAACAGGACAGAATGACCGCAAAATATTACGGATTGAAGTCAACACACACATTTCCCTATAGCTAATGAGCACTGAGAAGAACTTGAAACCGCCTAACGAACTTAATAAAAAAATAGAATTTAAGAAAAGCAACAAGCGCAATTACCCAGTAGTAGATAAAATAAACGGCTTAAAATAAAATAGAATTATTTGTACCCGCGATCTATTACAAAGTTAACTATGAAGCATATCAACACTTAGTATACAAATAACAAAATAAATTATATAACAGAAGCACAGAATATTCAGTAAAAATACATGACCAAGCTAAAATATTCTTACTTGCATGACGTTAAATAACCACACAGTAATAGTCATCCCCGTTTATCCTAGATTCTCTATAAAGGACCCTAAGCCAAACTTTATAAGCAACTTATCTATCAGACTAATTTCCCATTAAAATCAAATTGAAAAGGAATAGTTTAAACATATAAGACAGAATAATACCAAATATAAAAATGAAAACAAGCCTCTGCCTCTGGCAATATCAGACAATATTATAAATTGGTTATTTATTCTGGAAACCAATTCAAAGTTAAACTTAATAATATTTGACAGGCAATTATTACCATCAATCACGCCTATCCTATTAAGGCACGCACCCTTGCTAAAAATTACTCAGACCTCTCCGAATTAGAAATTAGACTAATATTACTAGAAAACAAGACCCTAATTTAAATTGATTACAAACTCTGGACCAGAAAAAACATATTGGATTACTTTTATATAGTCATAAAACGCTGCCCAGGTTACAGATTTTGTGCGAATCTTCATATTAAATGAACTTAAACACATATGCAGCAATAGCGATTTACAAGGAGGCCTGCACAGGATTGATACTATATTAGTAATTCGAGCAAGGTCCTGGATATACAATAGTACAATTATTAAACTAAAATAATTCATTAGCAGCTATAGCCTTAGCATAACGTAAAAAAACAATAACTCAAACTTCTTAGACGTAACCTGAAATCTAAAAAAAAGATTGTACTGCCTTTCCCACAAACCGAATTTACTACATTATGCCCACAGATGCTCTAATCACCTCATATCAGTGTCTAAAAGAATCTGAACCATATTTCCCAATTATAACATATTCAATCCAAACTCCAACTTTTATAACAAATCAGTAGCAAACCCAGAATATAAAGGCACAATAAAGTACGATACGAATAATAGTAAGATACATCCCAACACTCTAGGCATAGTTACACAAAACATGACTAAACGTAAATCTAAGCAAAAAATAAAATAAGGTCGACTCATAATTATCTCATGCAAAATAATCCAAATAATAAGCAGACGGAAAAAGAACAACCATCCCCAACAAACGAATTAGAAGAAAGAACAATATTTGATTCAACCCCATAAAATAATAGCATGAAATCTAATGTCCCTAAAAATAAGTTGATACAATTTAAAATTCATTCTAACACCCCCCCCCAAAATACAGTTCGATTCTAAATAATAGCTCTATCAAATTATTCGTCTCAAAAATTCTCATATAGCACAGCACATTAGAAGCGCGAATAATATAACATAGAATCAGCAGAGAAAATAGTAAACACCACTCCGAGCTCATCCAAACTAACTGTAACGACCCGGTTAGCTGCCCACTGGAGAAAGACTGTGTACATTCAGACGTCGTATACTCATTCATAGTAACAGAATTCCATCTATCACCACAGCTAATAACTTGACAGCCAATGGCATAATACCAACCGTAATATTCATAACTCAATAAATAATAGCAAAAACTATCTATGCAAAAGAAAAGGATAGACGTAACTGAGCCGCACGTCGAAGAACCCCCCCCCCCGAACAATTAAGCCTTCATAAACAAAAAATAAAACCCTTAATACACCACAAGCAACCCCTAAAATACACAGGCAAATAGAATTATTTTCTTTCCCGACAAAAACCAGAATCTTAAACTACGCCAGATATAGCTTTAATACGAAAACAACCGTATTTAACTAGATAAGAAACGTGAAAAATAATAACATACACTTCTCATTAAAATGGAAAATATTAAGAAAATCAAAATCATACATCCCAAGCTGTTAATACGGTTTGCTTTGCTGCGCAGAGGCGACCAAGATTATAACGGCACCGAATAAATTAAACTTAACTCTAAACCGGAGATAATTTACTGTTTCAGGCATAAAAGAAAATTCAAATACAGGAATAAAAAAAAACTCGAAGAAACACCAGCGGACAATGACTAATCTCTTTTATCTCTATGGCTTTCCATGCAGAAACTTAACACTCCCACATGCGGATCATTGTCCTTAGCAAACGAGTAATGCCCCTCTATTTTGCCTCTGTTGCTCTCGCCACAAAGACTTTAATTTTTAAATATAAATTATTAATATACTCTCTAAATATAACATGGTATATAATGGTATTCTTAAAACATAAACCCCCTTCCAAGATCGGACTAACGCTACAAATATTTTATTCGTAATCTCACAGACAATTATCTCTAACCAAATTCTAATTTGTCACGTCTAACATTTAATATCACCTATTAAATCGCACCCCAATAAGCAATTCGCGCTACGTATACCAAGACTGTGTTATCATTAAATTAAAGACAGATCTTTAAAAAAATAACTTAAAACCCTCTTCTTTAATCCCCGAATCTTAACCCTTAAACAAAAAATAAGAATCATATGAACCCTCCCTTCTTTCCACTTACAAAACCCTGAACAAATTACACTAATTTAAAACAATGCATCCTATACGCTTAAATGCGTACAAATATATACAATTAGAAAAATTCTCCAAAGTCATTACAACCAGAAATCCATTAAAAACCGAAATCCATTAAAACCAGACATATTTACATAAATTTTAACGACACTGCCAATTTACTCGTATCTTCATGAATTCACTTCCACACATACCCCCATACCTCATATACTGTCTAAAATTCCTTACCATCCGTTAAGCTCCATCAAACCTCTCCCCAAAGCAATATTAGTGTATACCATCAAACCCGCTTCCACCCAGCTATTTCGTATCTACTACTCACTAGACTATGACCTTAATAGTTGAAAGCATCTGAACTAATTTTCTACTTGGTGATTCGACAAGATTATTAACACCGGCTTTAATCTCCTACATCAAACATGTCGTTATCCCCATACGCCAATGACTAATGAAGAATACAGTACTGAACCAAGTACAACTTAAGACATCATAAAATAAGAAAAAAATATACCACAAACGCGGGAACACCAACTCCAACCTTGGAACTCATTCCATAATAATAATAATAATAATAATAATAATAATAATAATAACAATAATAACAATAATAACAATAATAACAATAACAATAACAATAATAACAATAATAACAATAACAATAACAATAACAACAACAATAATAATAATGATAACAATAATAACAATAATAACAATAACAATAACAATAATAATAATAATAATAACAACAATAACAACAATAACAACAATAACAATAATAACAATAATAATAATAATAAAAATAATAATAATAATAATAATTATTATTATTATTTTTTTCATCATTATTATTATTATTAGTAGTAGTAGTCGTAGTAGTATTAGTAGTATAGATGTATGGAGAAGTGGTGATGAAGTCCGAACTTTGACTTCTGTATAAAAAGATGTACGTCAGAAGTTAAGAGAGGTTCTTCTTAGAGACGATATCATAGAGATTCCAAGTATGAAGACTAGTGCTAGGCAGAATGTGAAAAACGAGGTAAAAATAATTCAAGGAGTAATTCACAACATCATAAGAAAGAACATATGGATTACGGAACTTAACCGGCTTCTGTATGCAGCATCTTGGCTTATTACAGAAGAAAAAGGGAAAAATGAGCGATAGAAGGAAACACTGGTAGAGGTGACGTGAAGAAAGTATTAAACGGTGGCGGAAAGACATTGGTAGAATCGAAGAAATAAGAATAGGAGTTAAACTAGGACAGAAAGCTAAGGACGAGCTTGAAAGGAGGTATAAATTTCTGGAAAAGGGAACGATCAGCGTTCTAACAATGTTGAAAGAGAAGGTCCACACTGGTGGTATGAAAATTAGGAACTTTGTTGGAAAAACTGTTGCATTTAGACAAAACAACTTTTTCCGGAACAATCAGTCTCGGCTGTATAAAAAATTAAATGGTAGTAAACAGGCGGGAAATAACACTCCTAATTCAAAATATGCAAGGAAGTTCTTGAGTAGGATTTGGTTTGTTGAAGGGCGATATAATGAGAAGACTAGCTGGTTGGGAGAGGTCAGAGAAAAGCTATCAGAAATGCAGCAGTTGAAGAACGTTGAGATAACCTCGATGACGTTATGGCTGGCATAGGAAGGATGGCAAACTGGACATTACCTGGTCCAGATGGAGTGATGATCTTTTGGTTTAAACAGTTTCCACGCCTTTATCCACCTATAGCTGCTGCTCTGCAAAGGGTTGTAGAGTCGGGAGATGTCCCTGATTGGCTTGTGAAGGGAAGAACAGCACTGATTAGGGACGATCCTGCAAAAGGAACAGATGCCAATAATTATAGACCAATTACCTGCCTGCCATTGATGTGGAAACTGTTGACTGGAATATTTGCCTAGATAATTTATGAACATCTTGAGAGTAATGGTGTTTTTCCTGACGAACAAAACGGGTGCCGGAAAGGCTCGAAAGTTACTAAAGAGCAACTACTAATTAATAAAGCAATAATGCAGGATGCGAAGAAGAAAAGACGATAAATCTAAGCGTAGCATGGATCGATTACAGAACGACATGACTTGGTTTCTCATTCATGGATACGTGAAAAACTCTTGATGATGAAATTTGCTGAGGATGTGGTAGGGATTTGGGAGACTCAATGGAACACGGTGCTGACATCAAACAGAGAGGAGATGGGGCAGGTTGACATTAAACGTGGGATATTTCAAGAATATTCATTATGGCCACTTCTTTTTGTAATGATAATGATGCCAGAGAACCTCCTCTTGAAGAGAGAAAAACGTGGGTATGAATTTGGATCTGGTGACAGACGCCTCAACCATCTACTGTTTATGGGGGATTTGAAAATATTCGGTAGAAATTAAAAGGAAATAGAGAGACTGGTAGAACCTTTGGGGATATACTCAGAAGACATTGGAATGGAGTTTGGGATTAATAAATGTGCGGTGCTGGTGATTAAAACAGGAGTAAAGGTTCAGTCGAATAGAATAGTGCTGCCAAATGGAGAAATCATGAAAGAAATAGAAGATACAGGATGTAAGTATTTGGGAGTGCTGGAGGGTGTAGGCATCATGAACAGAGAAATGAATGAGATAGTCAGCAAGGAGTATCTTAGAGAGTGAAACTAATTGCAAAGTCGAAACTGTATGGAGGAAACTACATGAAAGCAGTAAATTCATGGGAAGTAGGTGTTTGAAGATACAGTGCGGGGATTTTAGAATGGTCTGGCAAGGATTTGCATGCCATGGATATCAAAACAAGAACAGTTTTAGCAATGTTTGGTATATTTCACATTCGAAGTAGCGTAGCAAGGCTGTATCAAAAGAGGAAAGATGGTGGGAGAGGATTGAAAAGTGTAAAAGGTTGTGTTAGAACCGGGGAGATATCGTTGAAGGAGCATGCGGTTAGAAGTGAGGAGTGGATGCTTAAGGTTGTGACCAATGAAGTGGGGGTATCTAAGGTCAAGGCTGATTATGTGAAAAGTATGGACAGAGAAAGAGTAGAGGAACTGGCTAGGAAAAACGGTTCTTCCAGGATATAGTAGAAGTGACTGATTAAAGATCATGGCAATGGCTTAGAGCTGGGTATCTGGCTAAGAGTACTGAAGCTTTTATTTGTGCAGCACAAGAGCAGGCATTAGGAGCACGATTGTTCAAAAAAGTGGTTCTAGGAGAGGAAGTTGCTGCAGAATGCCAGATTTGTGGTAAGACCTCAGAGTCAATTGCGAACCTTGCAGCAGCGTGTAGTGGAGTGCCCCAGAGAGAGTACCGCAAAAGGCACGATCGCATGAGACTCCGTATATATTGGGAGGTGTGTAAGAATGTTGGGTTGAAGTGTGCTGGAAAATAGTTTGAGGAGGTGTCTGATAAAGTGAAACCAAGTGAGGATGGTAAGGTACAGGTATTGTGGGACAAAAGTGTCATAACGACCGAGCAATTGGAACATAATCGGTCAGATTTAGTCGTCATTCATAAGATCTCAAAATACTGGCAGATTGTGGACTTCTCAGGACAGGACAGGAATGTGAGCGAAAAGGAGAATGAGAAGTGGAGCAATTATGCTCCATTTGCCTTGGAGATTAGGCGTATACATGGGGTTAAAACACAGATAATCGCGGTCGCAGTTGGTAAACTAGGAGTTATTCAATCTATTTTATAAGATTGGTGCATTATTCTATTAGGTTGGTGCGTAAAATATTCGTTTTATATATGTTGAATGCCTAACAACGACATTATTGTTGTACCAACCTAATAGGTTTTATCCATTTTTATTTCATATTAATCGCGCATTTTTCTAACTTGCACATAGATGACCATATTGTAATTTTGTTTAATCTTTTACCGATATATCGCGACTAGGTTTCTCTCATCGTAGTGTTCTTTAGTAGTGAAATACTTCATATGTTTTCTTTCTGGTATCCACGTTTTTCTATGTTTTTTGTTTGTTTTTGATTTCTGTATTAATTTTGTTCGTTTTCATGTATGTTTTTCCAAAATATTTTGTTCATTTGTTGTTAATGGTTATAGATATTTTATTTTATTCCTCATTGTGTTTTATTCAATTAGTTTTAATATTTTGTTTTGGAAAGGTATTTGTTTTTGGTATTGATGCTAAATTCAGTTTTCTTTTTCTTCTTCACATTCTTGAACAACACAATAATGCATTTCCTTAAGTTTTGCCAATGTTCTTTTTTCTGTGTTTTCGTCTTCGACTAGTGTTCCATTAATTCTTAATTGCCAATATGTTCAAAATCCTCATTTATATTGCAGTGTTTTTTTATTCGTACAGATTATCTATATTTGTAATAATTCTGTATTATCATTTTTCTGTGTTTCTAATGTTGTCATTATCTATCTTATTCTTCCTTGAATGAATAGCCTACTTTTTATTGTTTTCTTTTTTACCAACCCAATAGTCTCCAATACATTTAATACTTCTAATATAGCCGAGCCAGAAGAAAACATAAGACTTGGATTTATTTCAAATGTATAGCTATCCAGGACAGAAAAATATATTCATTAGTAAATATTCTTGGACTAAGACCTCCTAAATAAAGTGTTGGTACAGTATGCCGACAGTTTGAAAGTCCACCAGGTTAATCTGAGTTTATTTCATTTTTGTGTTTGATAAATTGGCACGAGGA
Organism: Euprymna scolopes; assembly: GCF_053919585.1. Taxonomy (NCBI): domain Eukaryota; kingdom Metazoa; phylum Mollusca; class Cephalopoda; order Sepiida; family Sepiolidae; genus Euprymna; species Euprymna scolopes. The sequence goes on along the minus strand of NC_136482.1, from coordinate 60,818,028 downwards.
TGCTAACGTACGGCGATAAAACAAAGAGCGGAGTTTGGCCATTACTGCGACAACTATAAGGTCTTTGACTGCCTTTTGAACATTGGCTTCCGATGTGATACCAGTTATAGATACACAGGTAATAATATTCTATGACTATAGATATTGTAACTTTGGATGTTTTCATTCTAGAAAAGATATGACTAAATCTTGGCGTTACATTATAAGTTTTTTATTGTCGGCTTAAAATATGTCTTGGATTCTTATGTGTGGCTAAAAACGAACCCCATAACATTAGCGAGCTATCGCAGCCTATTTCCTGGATATTGTGCATTTCAAAACGGTGAGGATCAGCACATACATCCGGATGAGAGGATATTACGAGTTTATGTTTTGCTGCTAATGTACGGAAGTGTCGACGCGCTAATACGTATAGTGACTTATATTCCCGAGTGGCCACACATCTTTTAGTTACTAAGTTAAACACTCTTTCCCGTCGGTGATAAAACAGAAATCTGTACGTGATTGTCGTGTAACCATTCAGAATTATAATGAAAACACATCGAATTTTATCACAATTGTCATCACTATTTTGTACATTTTAATGGTACAATCCATGTTCAAATCTAAACTAAGTACGAACGTGGTTTTTCCGCTACGTTAATTGTCAACAGCTGATTATTTTTCTGAAATCACTGTAAATATTACTTGTATGCAATCTACATGTATATAAATGTGTCTTATAGGCGTAGGTATTGTGAAAAAATACTCCGTAACCAATAGTTAAAACTTAAGAAACTAATTTTAATGTATATGATGCAGACGTCCATGGGGCCTAAGCTATTTTTTATAAATAATTGTCTGTTGATCCAGATTTTTGATAATGGTAGGCGCCACATCACAGACGATTGTAAACAAAGATAATTAAGTACGCTTTGTTGTGCTTACACTATTGATAACAATGAACTCTTCTTTTTACTAAAAACGGAAAGAATCTGCCCCTCAGCGTATAAACACATTGTACACAGCTTATCTACTTTGTTATTACTATATTAACACATTTTTGCGTTTAAGTTCAACGTATTTTGTTTTGTTCAAATATCGAGTCGTATTTTGGATCTTCATACTTACCGGTTAACGAAAGTAGGTTATAGGCTTGGAATACAAATCCCTAGCCAAATTAGAAAATGGATGTTTGATTATTTTGTAGCTTAGTTTACGAACAGATTTCTGCGTAACATACACTACCCCACCACCACACAATGATTATATTAGCCATAGAAACTAGGCATACACTCTAAAATTTAGTAAAGATACTAAATTAGTTTTCAGCAAAACAACTAATTACATTCCCATGGTTTTTACCTAAAATAAATTCTCAAAATTCCAAATTGATTTATATACGTCTAGTCCTATATTCCATGCATTTGAATTGCCATAATTACAATAGCTATCACCATTTAAAAAAATAAAAGTATTTCATTATTTTTCTTTAATTGATATTTATCATCATGATCGACATCATCATTACCGGCGTCGTCAGAAGCAGCAACAAAATCATCATTCATAGTAATATCGTTTTTCATGCCATCGGATTTTACGAATGTTATAGTTTCTTCTTCCCGGCTGTTGGTTCAATGAACCCACTAGTTTCCCTCCTCTCGTAATAGTATTAATAATAACTAGCTGGAACTGTGGAAATTCCACAGCAGAATTGTTCATCTCTTCTTCTCTATATAAATAAATGAACTCATTTTTTCCCGTCTGAATTTGACATTAATAGGATTAAAAATCAAGATATTTCATGCAAATATAATATGCACAAACAGCAAAACAATATCTGAGGTGTGTTATTGGCTTATTATTTCTCAGATTCCTCGATAATATTAGATTTCTATACTTTTTCTTCTGAGAAGTCATGGCCAAAATCGGTTAAGATCAATGGAAGTGGTAAAATATTGTCTCTCTAATAAATTCCTCCTCCCCCTGCCACCACTTAACACCGATTGGGGATCGTTCACAAGGAACAGTTGAGAAGAGAACACCGGTTTGGCTTCGTAGTTCTTTCATGTGAAGTTATTTAAAATCACTAAAATAAGCTGCAGTGCTCTGTGGCGTAGTGGTTAGCGTGCTGGACAATTCACATAATATTTTCACGTTCGCGCCGACCTACCGTAGTCGTTTTTCTTTGGGTTTTTTTCCTAAACAACTGGAATGGATTTTTCTTGGTGGCCGAACTGTTAACGTTGCAGATGTTTTTTTTTTTCACACTTTATTTTCCTACTTTTACTCATGACTCACGGTTTGATCCTTCCTACTTACCTACCATACCATTTTTAAAACTCCCCCCCCCGTCCCGGAAACAAACACTCGGGCAACGCAGGGTACCCCCGCTAGTATGTAATATATTGTTGCTGGGCATGCTGTGAGCGTTCTGTTGAGCATGAATGAAGGCACACTCATATTATTCTACTTTTTTATTAAAACTGTATCGTCTTCTTACTAAAATAATAACTTTTATATATTTCCTGGGTTGATTATTTCATTACAAACACACCGGTCAATTAACTCACATTTTTAATTTTTCAAAATTATTGAATATGTTCCTATGTTCAACAATAATTTTTCATAATTTCAACCCACATTATCGTCCCTCCCTTTACTAAAATATGAAATTTGATATATTGTATTAGCTGATTATTTTATTAAAAAAACACACAACTATCAAATAACTCACGTTATCAATTAACTCAAATTTCATCATTTTTAATAATTCTTTGATATGGTACTAATTTTGACAATAATTTTTCATCATTTAAACTCACCATATCGCACACCTTACTAAAATAATAACTTGGATATATTGTCTGGGCTGATTATTTCATTACAAACACACATATCAATCAACTCACATTTCATTTTTTTTGTAATTCTTGGATATGTTACTAATTTCGATAATATTTTTTATAATTTAAACCAACGGTGTCGCCCAACCCTACTAAAATAATAACTTTGATACATTTTCTGGGCTGATTATTTCATTACAAACACTAATCAATTAACCTCCATTTCATCATTTTTCATAATTCTTGGGTATGTTACTAATTTCGACAATCACTTTTAATAATTTATACCCACATTATCGCCTCCATAATTAATAAAATAATAATTTTGAAATCATAAACTGTTTCAGCAGCTTTTCGAAAGGACTACATTAACTGTTTCAGCAGTTTTTCGAACGGAATACATAAAAACATTAACACGGTTAAGTATTATGCAACCATTGCTTCAATATTGATTTCTGAGTGTAGTATCAGATTCATCATTCCAGTGACTTAAATCCCCCCTTTTTTGTCGTGGTTAATGGAGGAAAATCCTTCATTACTGATACAATTTTTATTTTTGTTATTGACCAGATGCCCCTTTTGGGGAGCTGGTTTCCCATTAAATTCATAACTGACCTAATGTCAAATTCTGCCCTTGTGGGGAGGCAAGTAAACAAATTAAAACGGACATTTTCCATGGCATTTTAAAATTAATCAGAAGTAACATTTCCAGGTCATTTTTTTACTTTTTTAATATTAAAACTTTGTTACATTAAACATAGTACCTATTCATGATGCCTCCCCACAGGACAGATTTAAACACCAGGGCTGTTTATTTTAACGTGGAGCAAAATTGTCTTAGTCGTAAAGGATTTCTCTTCCACTGAGAGAGAAGAAATTGAAATGTAGCACATGGAGAACAGATACTATACTTTGATCTTAGCCAAAAGGTCAAGAAAGACAAATCATTTTTATTAGCTTTGCCTCAACATCGACAAGGTTTATTTGGAATATTCCACTTTTTGGAATATTCCACTTTCCTTTTTTAGGGATGCACGGCATGATAACGGACGGAGCGATAAGCGTAATAATATAATGATGATTATTGTATAATATATCATAATAATACGAATCCTAATATAAATACTTTGCTAGATAATATTCTTTTACTTTTCTCAATTGAATCTCACGTCTTTTACGTTTACTTTCATATCGCCTTTAATTTTAATATTATTCACTAGTTTCCTATCACCGTCTCTGACATTTGTTCATTAATTTCTACACCTATCAATCAATGATCTCGTTTACAATATTTTTCTTGCTTTTTTCTAATTATTTCCGTCTGCGTATTATTCTCTCCTTGATGTTTTCTCCATTTTCTCCTATGTATCTTCTCTTGCTTCTGTAGAGTTTCATCTTCTCTCGTTATTTTGTATTCCTTTCTCATTTTTTTTAAACTTTTTTCCGACCGTTTCCTCTCTTACACATTTGTTTGTCCAGTACCTAATTAAATTACAATATATAGCGAACAATTTTAGAATATATTATTGCGAACGTAATTAGTTCTACCAGACATCTTCATGTTGAGATCACGTCGCCACCGTTTGGGCCAGGAGGCGAGGAACAGTCATTGCAAGGTCAAGAACATTATAGGCCACTAATATGGCACAGCCAATTTTCGACGATATCCACTAACCGACCTTTTTCAATTAAACATTATCAATCTTTTATATAGAGAACATGTGCAACACAACCGAATAAACGGTAAGTAAAAAGAACAGTTATATAGATATTAGTATCGTACTAATTTTCTCCTGACTCACTTTGTAACTGAGCAACATTAATCAAATGTGTATACTTTTCTCACTTAAAACAATGCTACGAGGCTGCTACTTTTATCGTATCAATAAAAAGCTTCAAGATGTATGTTTACATTACATTAACGTTGTAAACCATTTTTCAATCAATGAAATAGGGAAAAACAACAACATATAGTTACACACCCCGCGAGAAGAACTATTAAGTCGGGAGTTTTTACACCATATAAAGACATGTACAGATCCTGCTGTTGGTTAGATTAGTTTGGAGTATTATGTCATGACACAGGTGCTATTACTTTATAAGGACACATTTTATTTAGGTATTTATAAAACTGGCACAAACATTTCGGCGATTAGTAAGAGGTTTGAGCTTGATTGATAGTGAAGGTCTATTACATTACGAGTACATGCTCATTTTCAACCCAGTCTGTAAGTAAAAGATGCACCAATATAGATATTGGAAATATATTACATTCATAGGTGAATTGTGGCTTTCTAGAAATAGGAGATAGGTTCTAGTGTGAACTCTTACGTTAAGAGAGCTGCGCTCTATTCTGTTTCTTTGCGGTTTTATTTAATGAATTGATGATTGCTGTGAACGATAAGCTAATTAGTTTAAAGATTGCACTCTAAGGTATGGTTAATGTGTCGTGAGACTCGCTGATTGCGAATGTGTATTTATTGTAACAAGAAGTAAAAAGAAAGTGCAATATTTGGTACAATTAGACAGTTTCCTTTCCAGTATCTAATATGCAGAGGCATAAGAGATTGCTCCACGTGTAGTTAGGATTCTTTCCTTGTAATATATAAGTAACATCCAGTAGGCAACAAGTAACATTAAAAACCTTTACTATGATTCAATTTGTGATTAATGTCTCGTTTTCTGAATATTAAGGAACATTATTATTCAGTAACTAATTCTTAAATGTAAGTGATTAAACTTATTTATCTCAGCATGACCTCGTGTTAATATATCATAAAAAAAAATAATAATAATGATAATAACAGGTAAATATGTCTCGATCCAATAAATATGGCTTTCTCAAAATGTCGTATTTGTGGTTTATGTCTTCATATAAAATAAAATATTTCAGTTATAATAAACAAACATGCGGGGCTAGTTGAAAATGTTTTCCAAATTATTCTAGCAAATGCTGCGAAAAGCGAATCGCATGAATTGCTACGCCTATCAGTGCTTTGGTCGTTACTTCATGAAGCTTATGAGTTTTCGAATTAGTGTGTGAAATGAACAAAACATAAAAGTCTGTTACGATAAGGGGAATAGTAAGATCGAATGGACTGGTAGTTTAAATAAAGATGTTTAAAATCAATATATACAACACCACAAAACATAAACACAAATAATTCTTAAAGACACACCACTGAAGAACTGCAGAACGTCTGTTCGAAATCCGTCTAAAAGAAGACAATAAAACACTTAGTGATTTATATACCAGCCTTATTTATATAGCGCGCAAATACTATTCATTAACAAACGTATGTAAACACAGACGGACCCTTAATTAAAACTATAGCTGCATTAAATAGAGCGTAGTTTACAAACGCACACATAAACACAATGACACGATGGCAAATACTAGCATACATATATTATATATACATACATACTCACACCATGAATATATTAAACTAAAATTTCTAAACAGTTATTTAACTTATACGTGTATTCCGAATATTTCCCTTACTAATCGAACTGTTATATATTCTCATATATAAAAAAAGCATTGTTATAAAATTTCTTAATTCACAATTGTTTTTTGAAACAAAAATCTGCTAATGTTTTACTCTGCATTTGTTCCTACTGATCCTTTGATTAACTCTCCTGCGTTCAATAGTTTTTTTTCATTCATAAGCATGCATATGTGCGTATATATATATATATATATATATATATATATATATATATATATATATATATATCCTTCATGTTCATCCTTCAACAAGACATACATTTTATACTACAACTTATATGGTTAGTGTTGTTCTTGTCCATATTGGAAAATGCTTTTATTCTACGTAAACGATCTCCTCCAAAGCCAACAATGCGGTCCAAAAGGTAAAAAGTATAATACATGCATTTTTCTATACACCTTGTCTAAACTCACGCACACGTTTGTAGACACCCACTTACTAGCAATACGGTAACACACTCTCATCCTTTCACTATTCGTATGCAGGCACAATTTGTTACAGATAAAAAATTCTATGACTACATCAACTTCAATTATTTTCGATTGAACTGTCTTCAATTAAAAATATCCGCCTGAAATAACAGTTATCCACCAGCAAATCTTTCAATCAGATTTGTTGGTTGCAAATTCTCTGTGTTTACTTATTGTCCTGAAACTATTTCAGCCACGGTTTTTAGCGTCTCAACTCTGATTATTTCAACAATTCATAAAGTATTTAAAATCTTTATTTATTTTAGTTCTTACCTAGTATTGTTGTCTAAATCTACGTAAATATATTTTTTGACTAGAGATCATTATCTTTTTTACGTGTAACATTAAAATATCTTCCTCAAACTAGAAATCAACCTTAACATAAAATTCTCTGTACACTGCATCTATCCAGTGACCTTTCTCAAAAAGTATTTCTCTTATTTAAGTAATGTTTGCTCTCCATCTATTTCACACCTACCAGTTTGATGATAGACAGTCCAGATAACTTACTGAAATATCCTTTATATTAAAAAGGATCTCATTTATACAACGATTCCTTATCTACGTAGAAGTAGTTGTATTACAAGCAGGTACAATATAACTGGTATTTATGGTATTTGTGTATAGCATTTTAAAACTGATGTGAGGTGTTAACTCATATTTGAAGCCTCAGTTAAATCGCACATTACACAGTTATATACTATCTATCTATCTATCTACAAGTTTATGCCGTCATCTTGAGGTCACTTACAATTAAGTGACGTTTTATGACAATTACGAGAATCTCGGTAGATGCCTTCGTATTTAAGGCAACACAAAGCTAGATGAAAAACATATTCAGGTATGTGAATTGTTTTTTATAAATTTCATAATAAATATTATAATCAAATAATAGAAAATCATAAACACACATGTAGGTCTCAAAATAAAAATAAATACCAAACTGAAAATATAAAAAAATATTATACATGTTGATTCCGTTATGATTTTCTTACAGTTTAATAATGAAACAAAATCTTTAGCTATATTGAAAATACAAATAAACAATATCAAATCAAATATAATTGAACAACGGAAAAATCCATTAAATTCCGCTTAAACAAATCTTAATCAAATTCGTACTGTACTGAAAAGAGAGTATTTGTATTTGGATAAACATATTCAATTACCAATCATCCGTGTCTGCGTACAGTGTATTTGTTTACTAAACCTTCTACTAATTCCAAACATGTGTCCCACATTGAATGAGTTGATACTTCAAATACAGAGATCCATTTGATCCATGCAATTATGATTTATACCTTTGCACATTTAGCTTGTCTCAATGAATATTCAAATTGATAAATAAATAAATAAGTTTTACTTTTTTATGTACTTAGAATTAGTTTGCATTATATTATAATAGGGATCGTTTTATCCTGTTCAGTTTAAACCCAAACGTCAGCGCAAATAAGGTAGAAAATCTATCTATTATACACAATAAATTGCGCAACTTTAGATCATTATCGTAAATAAGTAATGTCTGCTGATGGTACAGTTCCTGGGGGAATATGTAAAGGCAGTGTATTTTATGATTAGATGTTTATAAGTATGTTTGATTCCTAAAGCTGTGTAGTTTTAAACAATGGATGACAGTTCTAATAACTAAACATAGCTCGTATATTGTTGAACATTTAATAATTGACCCCTTCCCTGCGCTGATTCTCACCGTAACATATTTCAGTATGTTCTTTGTTGGTGAGGCTTTGTTCCTACTTTTGTTCTGCAATATGAGGCATTGTGCCCTACTCGCTTGCATAGGTCACATGTTATTTTCCTTTGGTATTGAAATGAATTGGACCCATGAGGTCCTCCACATTTGCTACAAGGTGTCCTAGAATTTTGTCTATCCTGATAATTTTTTGAAGGGTTCTTTTGGCCTTTTGTTGGTAATTGCTGTCGGGCGGGTATTTTTTTTTAAGCGTACTTTTTTAATGTGAGCGATACCGCTTCCTCTATGTTTCGGGAATATTGCTTCATTGCCACGAACCTCTGACAATCTTCAGCCAGTTTCTGAAGCGTCAAATCAGGTTAAAATACCAATTTATTTGGAGCACGACATCTTATATCGGCATCTTTTGTGGCTATCAAACCTGGTGTGAATATTAAGCAATTCAAATTATCCGCAGTTAATGAGGACAATTTGAAATCGTTACAGTCCTTATTAAATATAGACGCAAAAGTCGTATAGTACTGACTCTTCTTACGATACACGCATTTACATGTTTTAGGAAAAAGGCTTCTTTTTGGACAGTATAACTCCATTAATAGTTTGACTGCCTCGTCAAACGAGAATTCGTTGTTTTACTTGGTAAAATATAGTTCGCAAATTTGTTATGTTCGGATGTGCCTAATTTTCGTAGCAATAAATGAACCTTCTTTTGATCATTCCATGCACAGCAATCAATTTAAAGGTCTTCAAATCTTCTGAAATATGCCTTAAACGTTAGGTCTTCCTCACGATCATGGTGAAATGTATCAATAGCTGAGCAGATCGCATTTTGGGAAAAATCCGTGCTGGTTTCTTCTTCGCTGTCCTCATTCACTAAAACTTGCGTTATCAAATCCATCTTTTTGTCTGACTAGTGTTGTTGCTCTTAATGTAATTTTTTTCAATTCCATTATTTGTTCATTCATTTCTTCCTTTTTTCTCCCTTTTTTTTCTTCGAGGTTTTTCATTAAAATAAAACTGGTTGTCTTCAATCTGTTTTTATTGTCAGTTCTATTTCGTCGTTTTGTTTCTGCATTGGAAATTGATTCTTCTAGGAACCCTATTTCAAGTTCTAATTGTTGACTTTGTTGTAATTTAACCATTTCCAGAATTCGCTTTGCAAAATCGTCCATGTATTTCTTATGCATTTCCGGTTTCATAGAAAATATTTGTTCCTTATATTGTCTTCACTGATACGAATAGGTGTGTGTTGCAGATAAGTATACACCTAATTTTAGTAACTATATTAAATGTGATTTCCTTATGAAAGACTATAAAAAACACAATTCATAAAATACATTTAAAAACTGTCAATTTATGTAAATGTGTTTGATCATATGATTACTTTCGTTTCTCTCCCATTTTGATTTAATTACATAGGGCACTGTATTTTAAATGGTTACAACATCAATTCTCATAAATATAAATATATTAGTAGATAGATCCGACGTAGCTGGTGATTGAATGATAAATAATATTATACAGTACTGTATTTTTATTGTAAAAGGAATCCGTTAAATTGCCCAACAAAAAGCTTCGTGTGCCTCCGAAAGATGACTAACTCCAAAATATGTTATTCTACAGTGCACTCT
>NC_136482.1:60790379-60802879 GCF_053919585.1 Euprymna scolopes | reverse complement strand
CTTATTGATTATAATCTCACATTAATATATACACAAAGGCTCGTGAAGGGAAAAAGTCCAAATCGTATAGCCATATCTGCTTTATTCCGACTCTTCTTCCAAACAGCTATGTTTAATTATGTATAATAAGCTAATATTCAAACGCTCACATTATTACCTTCAAATACATGGGCCGAGAGAAATCCTATATGCATGTATACGCGTGCAAGTTGACGGTGAATTCATGAACTACACACACTCTCTCTCTCTCTCTCTTTTTACTCTCTTCCCAAAGTTGTACTTTGTACAAAATTGTCGTAATACGAAGGCTATTTTTAGTATGTGTTTTCTGGTAATTGTACCTAAAAACGAATAGCTATTTCGGTTACGTGTAACAACAAAATAAACAGTATTTCCATTCACAATATTGGTGTAAAGAAGTTACAATTTTCCTTCGCGTTCGTGTTACCAAACAAAAGTTTGAGTCCGTTACAGAAAAATAGACGACTGCTTTAGTTAATTTATTGGAACACTATGTAAGAAGTCTATTTAACAAACGTTACATATTTATCGATCAAAGTATTATATAAACGAGCTTTATAATAGACCCAGCCATGTATATGGTAGTAACATCGTAAGTTTGTACTAATTTCGCTATTCTTTTAGAAAGCAAACACTCTCTATTTAATTAATATGTGTTTCCTGGTTCTTAGTGAGTATTAGTTTAATTTTAATATTAAGCTCAGTTCGGTCTATGCATATGTTCTCCATTGTGCATAGGATCAAACACTCTAGCAGACGTGCGTGTGTATATACACCCCCATATATATATATATATATATATATATATATATATATATATATATATATATATATATATACGTGTGTATTTACAAATATGTGTGTGTTTCTCTCTGTGTAAACATTATTATAGCTCTATGTACAGAACGATCACTACATATTTCTACTAAAAGTTTAGGTTTAAAAACTTTAAACTTAGTGTAAAAGGAATTTTGACATGTGGAACAAATTCGATTGGATTTGTAGCCGAATTAAATAACGGCTAACTAGTCGAAACTGTAAAAATATGCTATTAGCTGAATGAAATCCATCAAAACCGGTACTTCCTCACACTCATAAATACAATCGAACCCCGAATTTGGGCATACAGGTTAGTAAAAAAATATACAGTACAGTATATAATACACATGTACACAATCAAATAACATTTAAAATAACACCGTAAGTCGGGGAAAATACGAAAACCACGGTCTGAAAAATAAACATCGTAGCGTGAATAACAGTATCCTAGTGTAACCGCATTCGAGGGTTTTATTGTATATATCATTTTCTTTCAAAGCACTGTCCTATTCATCTGTTAATACATTAAACGTTATCGCTATAGTTCTAATCCTTTTCATTTCTATTCTTGTTGATGGAACCAATTCATGCTGACAATTTTTTTAAATAATCATATATCTTGAGTATAATTTATGAATTATTAGTAAATTTGACCCAATCTAATAAATACGATATATGCAGGAAATTAATTATTGAAGCGTATTTTTAGATAAGGGAATGCAGAGGCACTTGTTAGTATGTATATACATATATATATATATATATATATATATATATATATATATATATACATATATATATGTATATATATGCATATATATGCATATATATATACACACACACACACATATATATATATATATATATATATATATATATATATATATATATATATATATATATTATAAGTAAAGGTATTCAGGAGATAAATCCATCAATTAAAATGAGGTTATTAAAAGTGCCAACAAAAAGAGCAAAATATATTTGATCAGAGAGGAATTTCTGCACTCAAATTACATACATATATACATACACACACACACACATATATATATATATATATGTGCATATATATATATATATATAATTTAATTGCAGAAATCTCTCTTTGATAAAAAGTGCACTAGGTTAGCTCAAACAGATACCGCATACTATAAATGTATTATGTTTACACTATCAAACACTATACGTTATCACTTTTGAACGCCATTTCATTAGTTCGTTTTATAAAATCTTAGATTGCATTCTTGGATAAGCATTACCAATGTCGCAAACACCTATAGTTGAAACAGCTACTATTTTTCCGTCTGCGGGACCGATACCTATTCTACATTAGGGTTATATGTACAATAGCATCCTTATTTCGTGCCTCATACCTTCACATAGTCACCATTATCTTTCCTATTCCTGATGTAAAAGCTAATGGTTCCTCCCTTTTATTATGAATCTAATTCTCATTGGTCTTGACCAAACTATCTGCCTATTCCACTTTGTCAATCATACAGTAAAAAGAACGCTTCGGAGATTAAAACAATGTAGCTTTACTAATTTTATAAAGCGTTTTAATGTTAAATAAATTATCCCGATTAACACATATTAAAACATCTAAATATCTCTATAAGCCAAGAATGGTTACATAAAATATACCGCACAGTAGATATACTTCTGTTTATAGTACACAAATCAGCAGTGTCCACCGAACGAACGAGTCCCTTTGAGTGATTATCTGATTCAAGCTTGTTTCTGTAGACATGTAATTGGCCCAAATAAAAAAATAAATTGTTTTTTTCTATTTCATTAAAATTTTATTTACACGAAAATAGCTGATCAGACATAATAAATTGCTCGGCCTATTCCCCTACTATATAAATCTAATTTCAGGTATATAATAAATATTTCTGTTATAAATTATACAATAATAGTGTTTCCGTTGTCTTACACATTACATAAAATATACATTGTTGTAATCTTATAATATGCTATTCATATTGTATATTATAGTAACAAATTCCTGTATATATTGTTCAAAACAAAAAGACTTGTTTATTACTTAAATTTTGACTTTTTGACGGCTATTGCTTGTTACGATTTCAGACACGGCGGCATTTTCAGTACAAGGACCTGAAATGTCTGTTTATGTAGGTTATAGTCCAGAAGGAAACTCGTAGAATCTTAAGTGTCAAAACATTATAATGATGAGATATAAGAAGAAGCATAGAGTGGTCTCCATTTGCTAGGAAACTAGAAAGTAAAACACTAGATGATCTTTGCTCTGTGAAGTGTATTTCAAAAAGAAATTGTCTACCCTAAATAGGAAGTCAACGGTAGCTTAACCTTTATTTCATAAGCAAAGAAACCCCAGAAAACTCTTTATAATTTATGTACCTATCACAGAACGGAGACGTCATATTTAAAAATCATGTAAAGTCATTAAACATTTGACTTAAAACAAATACAGCAGAAACTTTTTCCGTGCTCATCACGAGGCTGTGATGCTGTGTTTAGACCGTCGCATGAACTGTCAAGTATTTTTTTAAATTAAGAATTTTATAACAAACAAGATGAAGTCTGTCATATTTTAGAATATGACAAAATTCAAAGGCCGCAATTGAATTCGACTACTGAGATTTTGAATTAAAAATAAAAATTGTTTTACTAAAATTCACAAATTTTAATTTTCTTGGTTAAAAAATACAATTCATCACAATTCATGTGATGTTTGGAGTGTGACATCTTCGTTTTGTGTTCGGTATGTGCAAGGATGTTACTGTATTAGTTTTCTTTTAATTCAAATTCTAAATAAGATCCCGACTTCACAAATCGATAAACGTTCCATTATCGTATTTTAATCTTAAGAAAAAGCTAGAATCTCGAACATTTTAACTCGAGGTAGATAAATCCAAACTCATCCATATCTGTATATCGTACGGGAGATTTCCATATATCGTCCTGAATTGCGAATGTAGCAACGAACTTATAAATTAATATTAATAAGAGTCTAAAACCTATTTCTTTTAATCTGTTCATTTTTTAAATGGAGAGTAGATAATTCACTGTGCAGGTGTTATTGCAACTCCAGTAACTCTCGTTTCTCCCTTTTTGTTTCTCAGTCCTCATTTATAATGAGTGATTTTTCTGACAAAGAGTGAAGAAAAAGTTGCTTTCCAGGTCGGTAGTTATTCGTGAGCAGTAGCCTGACATGTCGGAAATTTTCTGTTTCTATGTCTATCCTTGTGGCTATGTAATGGTGCTGGAGGTAGACGTTCAATCTGGGCTGACGTTATCCGCCTGATAGTCAGGGGCCCGAACCTTGTAATAATCACTAAGGAGGCTGTCTTACCATCTGGTGCAAAGTACTTGGGCTGCTGTATTGCCAGTTAGTGAATGGATTCTGGGCCATGAAGTAGTTTCTGGTGAGGCCTCTCGATACAATACTAGTGGGTAATTGTAACGGATTTACCTTACCATGTGCTACAAAAAAATCCTGTTTTTGCTCTCTTACTTTCCCTTTCTGTCCTGCTCTAACCAAGTCTTTCGACCTACTCTAAAAACCCCAACACCTCAACATGAATTATCTCCAGAAAAAAAACACGAATAAACCTAGAACCCATCAGCAGTCTACGTTCCAACCTTCCAGAGGTTTTAACACAATTACAGAAGACGAACCCGGGCTTATTCTTTCTGAGTGAAACTGGCATACGGCAGACCACATCCCTAGATGAGTTCATAATTAAAGGATACTCCAACTTAACATCTTAATCTGATCCCGCTACATCGCCATGGGCATGGAATATGTGTCTACATTAAAAATGGATTTCCGGGTGGGAGGGATATCTCCAAAGAAGTCCCTAATTTACCTTATATGTTCTTCCGGGTTGCACTTGCTTACAGCACCGCATTTATGTTTTCCATCTATCGCCCCCACAACAGCTGAGTTAATTTCTTTAAGAGTATATCTGAGAAAATTTACCATATCCTGTCTGCTCATTTTCGGCTAACATTCACATTTGCAGTGACTTCAATATCCATAATGTGGAGGATTTGTCATGATTTGTCATTGCCTAAGACCTCCCTCAGATTGTTCACGAAGCACCTGTATGCCCGATACTACCGGCCTTCTAGACCTTTTTCTCTCAACTTCCTCTGAGCTATGTTCATGTTCCGTTCTATCTCATCTAAGATCTTTCGACCACTCCGTTGTATCAGTTAAAATAAAAATGAAATATAATATGTCTTCAGACGTACCTTTCCACCGTACTGTATATCGCTTTCGTACATTCATATCTGATCTACCTCTGCATTCCATGTTTAAATAGGATGTGCCCTCTATTGTATCAGACCTGACCGAATGGCTAATTGTAGGTATATACCGATTCATAGTATCCAAAAAATTCCAACAAAAACCTAATAGCCAGCCACGGTTCTCCCTAGAATGTGCTGCTGCCATCGCGCACAGAAATAACTTTTTCCATAGCTACCAAGGCAATAGATGCACTGAGACTACAGCTGCTTTCAGGACTGGCAGGAACCACTGTAAAAGAGTAATAAAAATGCTAAAGAGCTGTATTCTCAGTCCATTTAATCCAAATAAGTTCAGCAGCGGCTTGGTTCCCACCAGTTTTTGCAAATAGCAAACAGGATCCTGAACAGAAGTGTGCGTTCTATCCAAACCGTAATTAGTGGACCTGAGGTAGTCTCGTCAGCAACAGACAAAACCAAACTATTTGCCAAGAATTTGCAACTAATTCTCTCCTATGCGACGAAGGACATCAACTCCCCGTCTTTCGTCCTATAACGGACGACACGTTTTGCAACATACCAATATTTGTGCGTGTTATCGTCAAGCTAATAAATAAACTTGATTTAAGTAAAGCAACTAACCCTGACGGCATTCCAATTATAGTGTTGTAAAAGCTTCCACCAGAAGCCCCGCCAATTAAAAACAAACACTTTTTAACGTTGTCTTTATGAGAAATGCTTTCCAACACCCTGAAAAACTTATCACTATGCCATGTATAAAGAATTCATGTGCTAAGTCACCCACCTCTCAGTACAGACCAATAAGTCTCCTGTGTGTCATGGGTAAGCTGTCAGAATACATATTAAATAGAGAAATAATCTTCTTAGTGACACGCAATATGATTTCCGTTCTGCTAGATCTACAGTATATATGCTAACGGTTATATCTCATAGGATTAGTGAATCTCTCGACAAAGGCTTCCTTTCTAGGGCAATTGCTATTGACATATAAACGGATTTTGATAAGGTATGTCATACATACCTACTTCATAATATTTCCAGCTATGGTATCACTGGAAATGGTTTCTCAATTAAAAAATCATTTCTCTCTGATACGTTTATGAGAATAGTGGTTGATGGGCAGAAATCAGAGGCCCACAGTATTATTGCTGGAGTCCCTCAGGCGTCCATCCTGGGCCCAAATCTCTTCCTGATCTACATCAATACTTAAACCATTCGTAAACATCTATGCTGATGACACGACCGTCTAGGGCAACACATCAAAGGCCGTAAATGGCAAAGTTCTCTCTGATTCTCTCTTCTCTGGTCTTGAGCGCCTGCTACAGTGAGAGAAGAGGTGGCTGATTACTTTTAATGCATCTAAAACCAAGCTCCTATCTTTTCATTGTAAACGCTTTTATCCCCATCTGGCATCAATTGAAATGGATTACTCTCGTCTTGGGAAAGCTCCATGTTTTGACAAGCTTCTGTGTTTGTCTTTATTCCTGATTTGAAATAGAACATGTGCATCAAGTCTGCTGCCAAGGTCGATGGGAAAATGGTGGGATCCTTCTACCGCTCCAGAAGATATCTCACTGTCTTTATAAAAATCAAGTGCGTCCAACGATAGAGTACTGCTGCCCCATCTGGACAGGAGTTGCTAAAAACAGCCTATCCTGCCTTGACAGAATACAAAATAGACTTCGTAGCTTAGTGGGTTTTCCTTTTCTCTTCCCTGCAATCTGTCTCCCACTGAAGAGACGTTGCGTGCCTGTCTTTGTGTTATCGTTATTTCCATGGCAGGTGCTCGTCTGAGCTCTAACCTCTGCCCCCCTCGCCAATCTTTCACGATAAACACCCGTCTAGCTGAATCCACTGACAATACTTTTCCCTACTCATTATCTGTGCCTAAATCAAAACGTAGATTCCATGAACAAAAAGCTTCTTTCTTAGGACATCTCTTCCCTTTGTTTGGTTCCCACCTGACTATAACTCGGATGTCTTCAAGTCCAAAATAAAGAAATTCCTGATGGACTGCTCCCTTAAGTAAGACACTTTATCAAATCTCCAATGCTAACGATTACAACGATACTATTCCATTGATTACTGTACACCCCTTATCCTCGAGTGGCTTGCGGGCCTTGATAAGTTGTGATCTCCATGTAAAAAAAAAGATCTGTTTTCACTGTGTATTTTATGCTTCCATCAAACTAGAAATTTTGTAAAATAGTGTATTTTTTTGCATGGTAATGTACATGGCACTACTGGAATTTAGCTCTTTGAAAGTGATGGAGGGTTCGAGATTTTTTGAACCACGTAAACTCCAGACTTGCCAACAAAAATAAGATAACCTGAACAATAGCAATGCCCAATACCATAGGCTGTAAATACCCAGAATGATACCCTATCCTCCAGCTTTATCCACACGAGCAAAACAACACTGAACCCGCCTCTACTCAGCAAATGACGTCTCGATCCCGAAAATCGTTCTTGGGGTGTCTATTTCGAAAGCTGTTTGTAATGTCAGGAGGTTAGCGGTTTGGCAACAACAAAAAATAAACAGCCATACTTTATTTTTTTACGCGGGAGGGATGCATACTACCACCAGGCAACCCCGATGTGCGGGTCCTACTAGTGTATAAATAATTCCATATCAATATTTTCAAGAGGTAAATAAACTAAGTAATTTTTAATTAGATTTTAATAAGTGTGTTCAATACCGAAGTAGTATTGCATAAACTTTTTATTTGTTTCTCGTAAGTATTATTATGTCGCTTTATATTCATGGGCATAGATTGATCAGTCAGTTATAAGTAACTTAATACTTCTTCAGTAAATATTGCTAATGTTACATAAGGGAGGGAGAAGAAGAGGATTTGACTTGGACACTTTACTTGAGGGATACTGGTACCCTGGTGATGACGTGTCCATTTTACTAATGAAGAGAAGAAGTTTACGACGATGAGAGAGAGAGAGAGATATATTACAAGTGTTAAGAGACGAGAGAACGGGACCCAAGATCCCTTAAACCGTTTGTCTAGTGGTTAGGACACTTGTGTATTTATGTGTTTATATATAGAAGTTCATACCTGGTTCCGCTGCTCTGGGAGAGTCTTCATCTGGGTGGAGCTCTCTTGCTGTTTTCGCCGGAATACACAAGATGAAGACAGATGTTGGGTTTTCAACCTTTTATTCTCCCAGGCATGATATGCAGATGTCGCCATCGATGGTCTCCACTGTGGGTACCTACCACGTCCCACGTCTGGGGCGCGCATCTCCCCCGTTACTTAGGAGAGAACCATTTAAGACTTCTGCTCGGCTTGGCATTTTCTGAGAGACTCAACGTTTCACCAACCTTGCCACGTAGCATCACATTACATCCGGTTAGATAAAACGTCACTTCCTGCAACGTGGATTAACTACAAAAATATGCTCTTTAACACTAATACAAAAATTTAGTCAATGTCCTATGTACCAAGCTGTCGTATAAGCAATATCGCCCGAAAAAGTATCATATTACTTGTAACTGGCTGACCGACATACTCATTAACGTGTATCGACATATTAATACTTGTGTAAAACAAATATATATATATATATATATATATATATATATATATATATATATATATATATATACAGTTATGATCATATTTATTGGCACGGTAAAATAAAAGTTACATTTTGTCTAATAAATTCTAAAAAAGGGATTAAATTAAAGAAAATAACAAAGTATATTATGTATTTTTAACTGGCCTTTCCGATGCAGCAATCGGATTTTAGAAAAAATAAATAACAAAGGAACAACAAACATAATTGCAAAAAACCCTTGTTCAAAATTATTGGCACGGCTTTGTTTTTCTTTTAGTAGCAGTATAATATCAATCAATTTCCGGTTTACGTGCTTTCTGAACTTTTTTATAGCCATATTATGCTTGTTTAACGCTAATTCAGTGAATAATTTTTTTCAGATAATTTTTAGATAGCGATTTATTTAAACTATTATAAGTGACTAAATTATAATTTTCAATCGCCATGGTTAAAACTAAGGAACACAGCGAAGACGTCAGGAAGCTTGTTGTAGCATGCCATACCAATGGGGAGGGCTATGATAAGATTTCAAAGAAGCTAAACCTGCCCAAATCCACTGTTAGAGCCATAATAAACAAGTTCAAATCGCAAGGCCACGTTATGAGTTTAGAGGGTAGAGGGAGAAAAAGGATTCTTTCCCCAAGAGATGAACGGAAAATTGTTCGACAAGTAAAACAAAACCCAAGGATCTCTGTTGGGGAGATTGTTGATGAACAGAGCACCTCTGGAGTGAATGTATCTCGACATACAGTTGGTAGAGTTTTGAAGAGAGCTGGTTTAAAAGCATGTCGTCCGAGAAAGACTCCCTTATTGAAGCCTATGCACCTGAAAGCAAGGCTAGCCTTTGCAAAACGTCATATTGATAAAGATGTTGCATTCTGGAAACGTGTTCTATGGACTGACGAAACGAAAATAGAGTTATTTGGCCATAATAAAGTTTCTTATATTTACAGAAAATCTGGCGAAGCTTTCCTGCCTAAGAACACCATACGCACAGTGAAGCACGGTGGAGGCAGTTTGATGTTTTTGGGATCCTTTGCTGCCTCTGGACCAGGGCGACTTGTTAAGGTCACAGGTAGCATAAAAAAGGAAGATTATGTTAAAATATTGGATGAAAACCTGAAAGACTCTGCTAGAGAGCTCTCACTTGGTCGTCGTTGGTGGTTCATGCAAGATAATGACCCAAAGCATTCGGCTAAACTGACTAAGAAATGGCTTGAGGACAATCATATTAATGTTTTGGAGTGGCCATCACAAAGCCCAGACCTTAATCCAATTGAAAATTTATGGAGAACATTAAAATTGAGGGTAATGCAAAGGAAGCCTAAGAATCTTATTCAATTGGAGGATTATTGTCAGGAAGAGTGGGCTAAAATTACTACTGAAGAGTGCAACAACTTGGTTGCAAACTATGAAACGCGACTGAGGAAGGTAATCAATGCCAAAGGCTATACAATTGATTATTAAATAAATCGTGCCAATAATTTTGAAAAAGGGTTTTTTGCAATTATGTTTGTTGTTCCTTTGTTATTTATTTTTTCTAAAATCCGATTGCTGCATCGGAAAGGCCAGTTAAAAAATATATAATATACTTTGTTATTTTCTTTAATTTAATCCCTTTTTTAGAATTTATTAGACAAAATTTAACTTTTATTTTACCGTGCCAATAAATATGATCATCACTGTATATATATATATATATATACGTGTGGGGGGGAGGTGAGGCTGAAAAGCGAGTTATTAGAATAGTGTACAAGTCGAAAGTTTAAAATGCTCCTTAATACAGGGAGGTTTACAAAATCATGCTTTTTCTTAGAGAAAACTAGTAAGCGAAATAGTATTCATAGTCAAGAAAAATGTTTGCATTTACAAATAAATTAAATACAAGAAAATATAAAAAGTTTTTTATTCAAAAATATTTACAATGATGCAGAAATTGTAGGTAGTATTCAGAATGAAATCTACGGTTGACGAAAGTAAAAGTTGAAAATATGGTACAATTTTAACGTCCGCGTAAGGCACAGTGTGCCAATATATGGGCACATGACCATATGTATACACAAATAATCATACAAAGATGCACACATATAGATATGCATATATGCGAGAGAGCATACGCACAGATACACACATCTACACATATTGAACTAGAAATAGAAATAGAAAAATAAAATTAATGATTTCTCTTCATAAATGGAATTAATATGATTAATATTATAAAGCTAAATCATTTGGTGTTTAATGAACTATATCTTGAAATAGGGGAATCTTAAATGATTTAACTCATTAAACTGTATATTTTTGCCCTGGCTAAGGCGTTTAATAGTATAATTATGGAATCTGAAAATTTACTGAAATCAATTAATTTGCAGATTTTTCTCTGAAAAATTACTCTCAAATACCATATGTTTAGAGTTACTTACCCAATGTTTTTTATTAGCTTGAGGTGTATTAACGTATAGTATCTCTACTGTAAATAAATAAATAAATTGTTAATATAAGACTATTAATATATATCTTTTCCAATATATAATTGACATACATCGTTCCGAAGTATATATTTTTCCAAATCATATATTCGTCCGTACGATAGACACACTATTCGAGTACAAATAACCCTGGGTGACTGGAAAACAAAATCATCCTACTGCGAAATTAAAAAATGATTACATAGAATCGGTCGTGAAAATTTCTGATATTTCTATGTGACAAAATATTTCGCAATTTAGCAATAAATTAATCTTTTCACAGTATACACTGCTTTAATTTAGCTGGACTTGCAATTTGTAAATCATTTAATTAGGAGATCAATGGGATATTTTTTTTAAATTTTTCATCTGATATAGATAATCACCCTTTATTGACGACGCATTATTTTCTTTATTTCAAATAAGATCAGTAATTGCATCAATCAATCGTTTCCAAGGTTAATTAAATAAAACGTTCTAACATTGATAAGATCAAGACGTTGCTAATGAACGGCCAAGGGCAAACACCAAAGAGGAGGAAACATTAAATATAATAGTACAGACGTGTTCAAGCGAATTCTCTGTGCAAACCTTCATTACATGTCGAAACCAAAAGAGGGCATGAAAGTGTAAAACGACTTTCTTACAGTAGCGAACTTCATCAATGCGATACTATAAAATATTTGAACGATAATTGTAAATATAAGTTCACCGTTATGATTTTATTACAAAGACATAGATAAATGGTTAATATGTTTAACATCCCGGTTAGAATTGTCTGCAAATTTTATTGACATACAAAACCAAACTATATATCTGAAATTCAAATATCGTATAAAAAGTCGTGTATCTACACTTATTATAGAAGAAGGAAACGTATGTGAACCAATCTACATAGTGTTAATATAGATACACAAACAGACACAACACACCGACATATGTGTGTATATATATATATATATATATATATGTATATATATATATATATATATATATATATATATAAATATAAATGTGTGTGTTTATGCATATGTAAATAAACTCGGGCACATAAATATTAATATATATATGCATATAAATATATCTCTATATAAAAAAATGAACTCATTTTTTCCCGCGGATTTTGACCTTAATAGGATTAAAAATCAAGATATTTCATGCAAATATAATATGCACAAACGGCAGAACAATATCTGAGGTGTATTATAGGCTTATTATTTCTCAAATTCCTCGATAATCTTAGATTTCTATACTTTTTCTGCTGAGAAGTCACGGCCAAAATCGGTTAAGATCAATGGAAGTGGTAAAATATTTTCTCTCTAATAAATTCCTCCCCCCCTGCCACCACTTAACACCGTTTGG
>NC_136482.1:60747879-60787879 GCF_053919585.1 Euprymna scolopes | reverse complement strand
TTTAATTAAATGTGGGGAATCTAAATAAATGCATTCAATAAATACCTTTATAATATGGGTTTGTTTAACACTTACGAGTATATATATATATATATATATATATATATATATATATATATATATATATATATGTATATATATACAGGGTGAACAGAAAGTCCTTGGACCATTTTTAGTTTTAAAATTAAATATTGTTAAAATCACTGTTTCTCTTTTCGAATAAAGTAAGTATTTAGTCTAACTATTGATCTAATTATTTTCAACAAAGATATTAAAATAATTTTGTTTAAACTTTCAGAAAAATGAGCAAACGAGAGGCCATAATTCAGCTTCACTGCGCGGGGAGGACAAACACAGAGATTATTAAGCTCTTGAAAGTGGCTAAATCCACTGTGTACCATGTTGTGAACAGATTTAAGGAACTTGGTATATCTAAAGATCGTCCTATGAGTGGAAGACCTCGCACTGCTCGAACACAGAAGGTGATTAAAGCTGTCCGAGAGAGGGTAAGGAGGAACCAGAAGAGATCTGCAAGACAAATAGCTAAAGACATGAATGTGAGCGTGACCTCGATGAGAACCATTGTAAAAAAACGATCTCCAGTTGTCCCCCTCCAAGATGAGAAAGAGACAGTACCTCACACCTGCCCAAAAGCACAAGAGACTTGAAAGAGCAAAGCTTCTTGGAGAACTGAAGGCTGGCACGGCAGAGCGAGAGATGTTTTTTTCTGATGAAAAACTCTTCACAATTGAAGCGATTGTTAACAATCAGAACGACAGAGTTTACGCAAAATCTTCAGCAGACATTGATTACTCCGGGAGAATAGTTTTCCGTCGACAAAAGCCGTCTTCCCTCATGGTGTGGGCTGCAGTCTCCAAATCTTGGAAGTCGCCTCTGATTTTCGTGGAGCAGGGGGTTAAGATCAACACAGATCGCTACATTAACGATATTTTGGTTCTGGCATTTGAAGAGATGAAGAAACACTTCCAAGATCAGCCTTTCACCTTCCAGCAAGATGGGGCACCATCCCACACCTGCAGAAAAAACTCAGGACTGGTGCCAAAGTCATTTTCCAAGATTCCTGATTTGAATCCCATGGAGTTTTCGGTGTGGTCTTTGTTCGAGGCAAAGGTATGTTCTGGTACTCATCCAAGTGTTGATGCTTTGAAGACATCTCTTCTGAGTGAATGGGCTAAAATACCTCATGAAACGCTGCGTTCCTCGGTTCGTAACTTCAGACAGAGAATTGAACGTCTAATCGAAAGGAAGGGACATCAAATTGAAAATAAATAATTTGAATTTATTCTTGGTTGCCTAACTTATAATTTTCATTCATGTTTAATTTATATTTTTGTAATTTTCTATTAATAAACCACTTTTGAATTGGTCCAAGGACTTTCTGTTCACCCTGTATATATAACAACTTATCGAAGAATTTAAAAGTAGCAAATATTATTTTTTATGTGAATATACTAGGCACCGCCAAAACTTTGCGGGTGCAGGTAAGTACTTTTTGACGGAGGGTCCTTTTAAAAATCTCCCAAAAATCAGGAAATTATCCAATCAATACGGTATTATCAGCGATTTTTAAGAGAAGAATGAACTTAATAATAGTCTACTTAGTTTTCATAAACCACACACACATATATATATATATATATATATATATATATATATATATATATATATGTGTGTGTGGTTTATGAAAATATATATATATTGCTTACAACCCGTTCCTTGTTTTAAGTGGGTTTCAAATATGCTTAAAATAATCATCGTAAACTGAACAAAACATATTGTGGTGTTTTAAGGGGTATGATTATAGATAAAAAAAATTTCGCATAACTGATTTTGACGTCTGAATATCAGAACTTCGATTGTGTTAAATAATCCCGCTTTTGAGTTTTGAAATGTGAAATTCGATGAATATGTTAAGTAAAATAATTAATTTAAGTTTAGCAAAACAAAAAAAATAATATTTATACGAGAAACGTCATTTTAAAATCTTTGATCAATAAATTAACAATTTTTTTAGCGAGCCGAATAATGCATTCCCCATTATTAAACAGGGCTTGCTTTGAAGAATCGATTAAAAAATCGATAAATATTGTGCGCTTTGTGTTAAAAATATCATCATTTTTTCGATACCGTTTGAAACCGTTTGCCGCCTTTCGACTACGGTGGATCAAACGAGCTGAAATCATTTGTTTATTCTACTTTAAATTGCCCCCCCTATTTTTGGGAGCCTGGCCCCAACACACATACACATTAAACACCAAACTCATACAAATGGTTAATCATCTGGTATTGGCCAGCTTCAACGTTAATAATACATGGAATATTCGTCACTGAAAAATAAGTCATTTTGCCTGTTTGGTCTTCCGTAGTTTGCTTTTTATCAAGTACAAATGTAAACATTGTAATCGAATCAACGCAAAGTAACTGGTAGCCTATATGAATAAGTGGAATTATTTGAAATCAAGGTACTTATATTATAACATTCTTGGATATTCTCATAGAAAATCACCTTAAATCTTAGTTAGTCTACGAATAAACAAAGTAAATCTTTCAAAAACCTTTTTTTTAAACTATTTAGATACGTATTTTGTGCAAGACAAAAAATGCCCATTTTTAACTTTTGGGGAAAATTTAACATTTAAAATTTAATTAAAAATAGTAGAAAACGTTTTACATTATTCTGCTTCCTATATGATAAAATTCAGCGTGTTATCTTTCTCGGAAAAAAAGTTACCCAGAAATAATGGATTGTAATAAACGTAATTTCGTTTTAAAAAACAACAAAAACTTGATTTTTCGGCCATTCTTTGGAAGTGTCTAGAATATACTTATAGAAAAATCTTTATATTCTTTTTTTGTATACAGTCACTTTACTAGAAACATAAATTTGACACAGGAAAATGTATTTGGTCTTGCTTGCTATAATTTCGAACAGTGTTGCTAGTGTAGCGAAACCAATATAGTATTGCATGGACAAAAAAGTAATATACACGCATCTATTAATTATTGATTCCTATGCTATCTATGAAACCTGTAAGCATTTATATATATATATATATATATATATATATATATGTGTGTGTATATATGTGTGTTTTTGCTTGTGTGTGTGTGCGTTGGGATTCTTAATCATTCAGGGGGCTGAAGCGTCTAGTGTGTTAGGTAAAGTTAGTGCTAAGTTCATGCTGGCATGCCTTCTCGCGTCCAACGCTGGCTAACCTCCTGGTGAAATGGGAGAATCTACGCATAACTTCCCTGTCAGTACATAGCCTCTCCATCATCAATACACCTAAAGTGCCTCTACATTGGTCACACACGGTAACTGGGTGCCTGGCAGCTACAGGCTTACATTGTATGAGATATCGGAGTAGTAGATGTCCCCAAAGGTAGTGCGTTATGGCCTACCGATGGACATACATTGGAACATAAATACATCTACTCCACTGTGAGTGCACTTGCTAGGGGTAAACTAGGAGAATCACCCCAAAATCAAACATCATTTAAGATCCTACTGCTGCCTTGCAGTTTTTCTTAAAAGTCTATGACACCTACTCCAGAAAGAAAAGACCTATTAGCGGACACGATATGCGATTGGTTTCCTCACTGAGATTACTTTAGGCCAGAAGCTGCGGCCTCCTCTGCTGCTAGTCGGCGCAGGTTCGCTTAACAGGACATGAGCATTGGAGGGTCAGAGGGTGTCGATCTGATGCGCAATCTGAAATTGAACACGTACATCAAATCTGTTGCCAAGGTCGCTGGAAAAATGACGGGATACTTCTACTGCTCCAGTAGATATCTCACAGCTTATGCAATTTTCTATCTATATAAAAGCCAAGTACCGCCAAGGATGGAGTAGTGCTGCAATATCTGAGTAGGAGCTGCTAAAAACATCATATCCTGCCTTGACAGTGTACAAAATAGATACCGTAGCCTAGTGGGGGTGCCCTTGTCTCTTCCCTGCAACCTGTCTCCTAGAGAAGTGACATTGCGTGCCTGTCGTTGTTTTATCGTTATTTCCATAGGAAGTTCTCGTCTGAGCTCCAATATCTGGTCGCCGTCGCCAATCTTTCACGATAAACACACGTCTAGCTGAAACCACTCTCGGTAATTTTCCTCACTCTTTATCTGTGCCTAAATCGAAACGTATATTCCATGAACAACGCTTCTTTCTGAGAAGTGCACACCAGTGGAACTCTCTGTCTCTTTCCCACCTGATTACAACTTGGATGTCTTCAAGTCAAGCATAAACAAATTCCTAATGAACCTCCCCCTTGAATAAGACACTTTATCAAATCTCCATTACTAGTGATTACTACGATATTATCCTATTGATTACTGTGCACGTAATGACCCTTATCCCCGATGGCTTCCGGGCCTTGATAACTGGTGACTACCATGCATAAAAATAAGACTAGGATAAGCCTTGTAATCGAACCCTGTAGGCAAAGTTAAGAAATTGAATTTTAGAAATTTGCTCTATTGTTAAATCCTTGATAAGTGGTGAGTTTCTAGTAAAAAAAGAAAAGAAATACCCGATACTACACGTTAAATGTGAAGCAAGTTTAGGGCCAAGGTGGAAAGGCCTGTGGTGATTGAATGAGACTACGCCAACACCGAGGGATAGAGGACTGAGGCTCCAACTAGTTCTCGTCAAGATTGAAGGATGAATGATTATGACGATTATGATTATAATATATATATATATACATATATATATATATATATATCAGTATATGTATATACATATATATGTACATAGAGAGAGAGAGAGAGGGAAAGAAGGATAGACAGAAAAAGAGAAATATAGAACGAGAGAAAGATAAAAACAACGAAATGGAAACGGAGATACAGATATAAAGAGAGAGGGATAAATAAGTTTGCCGATAGCTGATTAATTAGGTTAAGACATAGAGAGATATTACGAGTCATAAAATTTAGTTTTAATAAAAAAGTATCAGTTGTTGGCAACTGATACTTTTTAAAGTATAAATGGTTCATACAATTTCAAGAAGAAAATCGAATGTTGTAGTTTTGCGTTTTCGATATAATCTTTTTTGTTACGCTTTTTATTTTCGTTGTAGCAAGACAGTTGATTGCTTTTATTGTTTTACATATTATGTATTAAAACTAATGCATACTTGTTTCATAAAATAATATACATTTTAATTGTATAAAATGCCTACATTCAGAATGTATGTCAAGGCAAAAATATAATAGAGGTCAGTGTTTCTTCAATGATGCAATGTTGCTGAAATTATGAAATAGGTATTCGTAAACATTAAGCGCATTAAATATTGAAAATATTTTTAAAATGTTGTGTGAATTATTTATAAAATTAAGATATACTTATTAATGCCGAAAAACAATTGAAACTACATTTTTATTTTTGATGCGAAATTTATGTGTTGCATGTGGCTTTATGAGAAAAACATATTTGTAATTCTATATTCGATATGAGTTTTTGTTCATGGAATCCGCGTTTTGATTTAGGCACAGATAGAGAGTGGGGGAAAATTTTCACAGTGGATTCAGCTAGACGGGTGTTTTTCGTGAAAGATTGGCGAGGAAGGACCAGAGATTGGAGTTCAGACGAGCCCCTGCCATGGAAATAACGATAAAACAAGGACAGTCTCGCAACGTCTCTTCTGGGGGCTTCGTTTTTATCTTAACTGATACGAAGGAGTGGTCGGAGGATCCTAGAGCAGAAAGAACGGAACATGAACATAGCTCAGGGGAAGTTAAGAGAAAAAGGTCTAAGAGGTTTGCATATTGACCGGGTGTATCGGGCACACGGGTGGGTTGGCGAACAATCTGAGTGAGGTCATAAGCAATGGCAAAATCATGACAAAACCTCCCCTCATCATCTGTCTTATTAGAATGGGTCAGCCATTCCACGTTATGGACGTTGAAGTCACCAGAGATGTGAATGTTAGCTGAGGGATGTGAAGACAGTATGTGGTCTATTTTCTCAGATATGCTCTTAAAGATTGTAACTCCGATATTGTGTGGCCTATAGAGGGCAAATATAAATGCAGTGGTGTTTACGAGTGCAACCCTGAAGCACATATAGGGTAAATTAGGATCTTCTCTAGAGATACCCCTGCCACACGGGAAGCCATCCTTAATGTAGGCACATATTCCATGCCCATGGCGATCTTGATTTAGCTGTTAAATTTGAGTATCCGTTAATAATAAACTCATCTAGGGAAGTGGTCGGCCCTATTTCAGTTTCACTTAGAAATAATATGTCCGGTTTTGTCTCCTGTAATTGGGTTTCAACCTCTGGAAGGTTGGAACGTAGACCCCTGATGTTGGAGAAGGAGACATGGTAGTAGGGGTCTACGTTGGAAGATGGGGTTCTAGGTTTAATCGAGTTTTTATTCTGGAGATATTTCATGTTGAGGTTTTGGGAATTGTGGAATAGGTTGGCATACTTGGTCAGAGCAGTACAGAGAGGGAAAGTAAGAGAGAAAAAGACAGGAATTTTTTTTTGTAGCACAGGAAAAGGTAAAGCCGTAACAATTACCCACTAGTATGGCATCGAGAGGCCCCACCAGAGACTACTGCATGGTCCAGATCCACTCATCAAATGGCAATACAGCAGTCCCAGTACTTTGCGCCTGCCGATAGGACATCCTCCTTTATGGTTACTCCCAGGTTCGGGTCCCTGACTATCAGGCGGATAACGTTAGCCCAGACAAAACGTTTACCTCCAGCACCCTTACTAATGACATAACCACAAGGACAGACAGAGACAGGAAAATTTCCGACATCTCAGACTACTGGTCACCAAGTACTACCGACCTTTAAGCAGCTTTTTCTTCACCCTTTGTCAGAAAAATCACTCATTGAATTAGGACTGAATGACAAAATAGGAGAAGCGAGAGTTACTGGAGCTGTCGATAACACATCCACTGTATTATCTACTCTCCATATTTCAAATGTATTAATTTCCGTTGTTAAAGGTTCTAATGTAAGTGTTTACCTTTATTTATAAAAACACTTGTAATAATATGAAAAATTCTCAAATTGTTTATAGAAGGATTCTATTGTGTAGATGTTAAATGAAGGTAATATTTTATTAATTAAAATTACAATTTGCTTTGTAGGACTCTTGTAAAGACTCGTACTAACTCATTATTTCCGATGTTTTTTTTATTTAACCTGTTTACCAAACGATATAAATTATTTCACAGTAAATAAGTTTTATTAAAACCAAATTTCATTTGAATATTTGTTCATCTATATTACTGCGCTACTTTTTTAGAATTTACATGTAAAATTTACTTTAACGGTATATTTCTTTTTAACGTGTTAGTTGAAGTTTCTAAATTGTTATGAAACACATATCCCACTTCATGATAATAATCGCTTTCTAAGTAACGTTATTCTTTCTATACGGTAACATACATGCATAAGTACCATCATTTCCCCCGAAGGATTTACTAAAAAAAATCCATGGAAAATGTCTAAATTTAATTGAATATTTTTTTTACTTGGAAATCATGGACATTTTCTCCAAATTTTTCCTAAAAATAATTAAATTATTTTTTTTTTGTTTTACACGTCAAATTATTTAATCAAGCGAGAATTATTTTCTTACGTGATTACTAAAATAATATAAAGAACAAAAAAGAACCGGTATTTTTATAATTGGCTTTTTTAGGTTTGGCTGTTTAGGAGATAATTAGACTCCAAAATTTGAGACATCCACAAAATACTAATTGGTATTTTTTATTGTGTTATCTTAAAAACTTTAAATAGACTCTTACAAAATGCTTACTTCAAATGTGTGTAAGGTTGACCTATTTCAAATTCATAGAACATATAACACAGTAAAGAAAATACAAAGAAAAATCATTTGGATCTTTGCGCATCTATGTTCCTCCGCTATTAAATTATGTTTAATATTCGCGATATTTTTGTTTATTAAATTATTTGTTGAATGTGAAAATTTACAAACCACTCTCGTCCCCCCAATGTAGAGAAATGTTTTCAAATTAGCGTTATTATTTCAGTGCGGTAATAGAGATGAAAAATACTGGTAGTATTTACTTCGAATTATTTACTCAGGAAAAAAAAAACATTAAATTTCCAAAAACATTAAATTTCGAAAAACATGAAATTTCCAAATTTGATTGAATATTTTAAAATGTTATTGCAATGTACTTGGATGTACTTTTTACCTATTTACACGTAATATGAATTACTGCGTAGTAAAAATAAGTATATTAAAGCAGATTTATGTTCTTATTTCGAAATAAATAATCAACTAAACATTCCATTTTTACTTAATTATTAAATGCAAGACAGCCCGGTTATTTTACAACTGATATTTTGGAGGGAGATAAAGCAGATAATTAAAGCCAAAAAATTAAATAAATCCATAAAAAAATTACATGATAAATAAAAGTTATGGATCTATATATTAATAAGCTTTTCCACATTGCTGGTGATACAAACAACCACATCATCGCAAACATTAATTAATGAGAATCGAATTATTTTCTGATTAAACCTGATTAAAACGATTACTTTTCCAAAAGGTTTTCTTACTTATTGTATCATTTATTATTCATGTATTATTGTATTCATGTACTATTGTACAAAGTTTTACACATATTTGGAAAAATTATTATTACATAAAATTTATTATGATGAAATTATTACAAATTGCATACTTACAGGATGGCCGAAAAGTCCCAGGACACTGGCCGAAACGTCCCAGGACACTCTATTTTTAATATTTTAATGCTGTTAAATATGATTGATTTTAATATTCTAATGTTGTTAAAACAATTTATTT
This sequence comes from Euprymna scolopes, assembly GCF_053919585.1. NCBI lineage: Eukaryota > Metazoa > Mollusca > Cephalopoda > Sepiida > Sepiolidae > Euprymna > Euprymna scolopes. The sequence goes on along the minus strand of NC_136482.1, from coordinate 60,779,055 downwards.
CATTTGTTTTTTCAGGTTATGACTGACATCAGTGTATTTACTGTTGAGGAGCGCTTAATTGCTGCTGTTTGGGTTCACGACCGCATCAGGAATGACATGACTATGGAAGATGTTCGAAGTGCTTTTACAGAAAGATTTGGAAAGCGTGTGCCATCAAGAAGTAATCTGTATCTGTGGGAGAAGAAAGTTTTTGAAACAGGTAGCGTTCTGGATCAGGCAAGAAGTGGCAGGCCTGAAACACAGAAAGGAAACGTGTGCTGGTGTTCAAGAATCACTGCAACAGTCTCCCAAGAAATCCACCAGAAAACGTTCTGCTGAACTTGGAATACCAAGGGCTACCATGATGGAAAAAGGACTTGGGTGTCAATGCTTATAAGCCCATGTCGGTAAATCAGTTGTCAGATGAAGATATGGACCGAAGAAAAGAATTATGTGAGAAATTTTTAAAACGCTTTCCTGATGGTCCAAGAAATCACAGAAAGATAATATTCAGCGATGAATGCGCCATTTATAAAAGTTCTAAAAGTCGAAACATATATTTCTGGGCTAAAGAAACCCCCTTTTACAAAGAAGAAGTTGAAAATAATCCTCAACATGTCATGATTTGGGCTGCATTGGCATCTGAACATTTGATTGGTCCTTATTTCTTTGATGGCAATCTCAACCAGGAATCATATGCCAACACATGATTAGAAACTGGTTCATTCCCAAGTTAATAGAACTTGGTATTAAGGATCGTGTATGGCTACAGCAAGATGGTGCACCCGCAGATTATGCACTTCCTGTGAGAGCGCTGCTAAATGCAGGGTTTCCTGATCGATGGATTGGGCGTGGATCAAATTCTTTTGCTTGACCACCACGAAGCCCCGACTTGACCACTCCAGACAACTCATTATGGGGTTTAATTAAAGGTCAAGTTTCTGGTATTAGATACGAAACCATTGATCAGCTAAAGCATGCGATTATTGCAGCTTTTGCTAGCGTATCAAGGAATTCTCTAAAAAAATGGCACAAAGAACCTGGAGGCGAATGGAATTGTGCAAGAACAACGAGGGCCAACATTCTGATCCCCTAGACCACTAAATTACTCTAGTTGTTTTCTGCTTTGTTTCTAATAAAGTTCTCTTTTTTTGTTGAATATATATGTTTTCTGTGTGTTTCATTAAAAAATACTGTGTTTTATTAAAAATACATGTATAGTGTCCTGGGACTTTTCGGCCACCCTGTATATGTCATGTTGAATTTGTTCATTACGGATCTTTTTAATCAAAACATTTCTTGTAAAAACATTATTCCTTACGTACATGCCATTTTGGAAATGAATAGAAATTCTTACACACTTCAGATAGAAAAAATATTACTTAGCTAAATCTTATGTCAAAAATAAGTAAAATCATTCAGCGCATTTGTTAATTTGTGATCTTAAAAACCTTTGAATTTTAGGTGGAATCTTTATAACCTACTTATATGTAATGTTGTAATAAGTACAAATTCGACCGTATTTCCTGAGAAAACATTACTAGATATTTAAATATCATGTCATAATTAGCTGCATCAAAGGATGCTTTGTTTATTAAGTATTTTTCAAATTTAGGCATTTCAGCTAAAAAGATTATTTCATACATGTCATCTTCGAATTAGTAGAAATTGCAATGCATTTCATGTGAAAATATTATAAACTGCTTAAGTGCCATGTAGAATTATCCGATGTTTTGCTGATTGGGTTTCTTAAAAACCTGTGAATATTTAATGACATCTATATAATCTTTTTACATGTTATGTTGAAATTATAACAACACATTTGGACAAAGCAGCTTTCTGTAAATACGAAATATCAAAACTATTTCTTTCATACATGAGTAATGAAGATATCCTTAAATACAAAAAAAACTTAAGGGTATAAGAACTGACATAAAATCGCCCTGACTAATATCACGTGTTAATCCTGCATATCTTGCTATATTTTGGAAAGTACTTCAAGGTCGACATATGCTTGGAATTAAATACGCAAATGTTTATGTTCATGGATTCAACAAAAAGGCACCTAACTGCAGCATAGTCATTATGTTACGAGATCAGGATAAGAGCAGAACGGTTCATCAAATTGATTCAATTTTAAGCAAAGTTACCAGGTTCTGAAAACAATCCAGAGCTTTGTGATTTAACAGAGTCTTTAACAGTGTCTGGTCGAATCTTAATGTAATTCTTTGATTATGTTATACGATGTATCTTACTGATATAGAGTTTTATAGTGGAATTTTCGGCTAGTGAAATTATAAATATTGAATGTATTAAACTAAAGAATGTAACTAATATGCAAAATTAAGCGATTGTTATTTTTTTTGTTAAATACTTGTTTCGATATAATAAATGTAGGTGTGACACTCAAAACTATGACTTCGTCGATATTGTTAATTTATATTGTGTTTGACCACCACATTTATTACTATTCGAAATTATTGAGAAGACTTCTTAACAGGTGGGTTTTAACCCCTAATAACTATAGTGAGTGGTCAGCTTCAACGGTATACGTGAAAAAATCTAAAGATATTAGCATATGCGCGTATTTCTGTACCGGATTGAATGTAGTGCTCAAGGAAAATCCCTAACCGCTACCAAACACAGACGAAGTATTATGATGGATTTTTGTCCAAAATAGACTTAAGCGAGGAGTACCTACATATACCAGTAGACGAAGATAGCTCAATAGTTTTGTATATCTCAATGCACAAAGAACTTCATAAATTCAATAGATAAGCATTCGATATAAAAGAAGCACCTGTAATTTTGCAACATCCAATCAATACTTGCTAAGCAGTAGTTATTTCGCCAGAGGCTATCTGCACGATATTCTTATGCGTAGAGAAAATATTGAACAACATGGAGACGATGTATTCCAAGTGGTTGACAGAATAAAAGAATGCGACTTCACATTGAATAAAGTAAAGTGCGATTTTTTTGGAACGAATTAAAAACCTGAGTCATATAATAGAAAAGGACGGAAGAAAACCAATTCGGATAGGCCCCCAGCTTAATAATATTGCAGAGTTTTCTAGTGATCGCGAATTATAATCAAACATTCATTAAGAACATGCATGAATAGCGTGCGGCATTGAATGTACTATTAAAATGACAAAAAATTGGACTGCACCCTTGAGTGCCAAGCAGCGTTTAAGAAATTAAAATATGTATTAACGTTAGATGTATTGCTGACTCATTTCAATCGGAAACAAAAGAGTTGTGTCACAACTCACGTAAGTTTTTATGGGACCGTCAACTAATTTGATCGTCCATCCATCGAGAACATTACTGCCTGCCGGGAAGAATCACTCCTTAACCGAAAAGTAAGAACTGGGGATGATATTCTGGTTACAAAATTCCATCGATTTTTAAACCGTCGTAACTTTAAATTACACACTGACCATAAGCAGCTTATAACCATGTTTGGATCTTAAAAAAGTCTACAACTAACTAAAATATATTTTACGCGTTAGGTTAGTATATGGTATAGCTTTCTATAAAATAGTAAGTATACAGCTTAAAGTGTAAGTCACTTTACAGCAATTGAATACACGCGCGCTCGAAAACAAATATGGCTAACAGGGAAAAAAGACGGGATCTTGGATAATAATTTTCATTGCGATTAAATTAAAGCACACCTTCTTCATATGAGAGGGTTTATACTTAGCTGAAAAAAATGAAATAAATACCCCCTTTACTTTATATATGTGATGGGGGTCAGTACAATTTTCTACTCCCGTTATCAGTGATCGTACGAGTTTGGCGCTTTCAATGTTGGTTCACTAATGCTGTTTTTATTCTACGTTTTTCGTCGTGAAATGTTTTCTCTGACCGTAATATTTACTTTTAAAAGCCGGATAAGTAATCTTACATATGATGTTTTGTGTGTCTGGTATTTCCTGGCAAAAGACGTAGCAAAGTAAACTATGTTTTTTTTTACGAGGAAGTTACTTTATAATGTACAGGGTGTATGCTGAATACAGTTGGTATTTTTGCTCGCTTCTAGTGTTTTTAGTTCGATGGGATTTTCGTTGATAGTATTTCTTGTAATTATATGTATCTTCCTCTTCCTCTTCTTTTTCTACTTCTTCTTCTTCCCTTTTCCCCCTTCTTTCTCTTCTTGCGCTTAATTTTATTAGTATTATTATGGGAATTCGTTTGAAATGAGTAATTTATTTATTTACGGACTCTTTTCCGCATATTCTAGCTGTTGTTTCTCAACTATGTCTCAGGCCAACGTCAGGTTGTAAACGGTGACGGGATAGGAATGCTAAATGTCTTTACGAGATTCTCGGGAATTACTGCCTTTCAGAAAGCCAGATACACTAGTTGGCCGAAATATTGTAAAACAACAACTACAAAATGAGCCTAATAATCTGCAAATTAATAAATATTTATATTTTTGTTTTTCTCTAATTTCTGTTGTTGTTATGTTGTTAATTTTTATTGATTTTGTTGTATCCTTTTTGGTTGTTTCTTATTTTATATTATTATATTTTGTTCTTTTGCAGCTATAATAAGGCATTTTATAGTCGATGTTATTACAGAATATTATAGGCGGTGCTCTTTCGTACGGGAGTTTTTGATAATGTTTAATAATTTTCTACCGCGCTTGTATTTTACAATTTTACTGTAAGCATTCGTTCATTAAATTATGCCTGTTTTTTGTCTATTATACATTCACAGATACATCAAAGATATTTGTTATTTTTATAGTAACCGCTTTTCCTACCAATAGGCATACTGTTTAAAATAATATGTGCATTATTTTTCTAAAGTTTTTTCTCCTTCAATTTGTAAGAGTTTACGGATCTAACTTATCTATCAACTCGATTTAGGTTAAGGTCCGTATTATCAAACATATTTGCAATAGTATATGGATTTAATTATCCTAGCCTCTGCAAAATCCAGGCTACATATGACCATACTGAAAGAGGTCATTCTTTCTGTATTAACCCACGTACCCAGCCGTGTGTCCGAAACTGACGGTCGAAAATTTTATAAACTTGAGGTGGCCGCCTTGATTAAACGTCTAAAACAAGTTTCCCTATTCATATATATTTTACCTGTAGTTTCCGGTATTCAACATCACATTTGTACACGTACATGTACATTAATATTGTGTTTAGACTTCGGTTCTATTAGGATTTGTATTTTTTTTCTAATCGCTATGCATAGAGCGTCCTCAGTTAAAATCTTTTTTATTAGTAGTACATTTTTAAGTATTATTATAGCCATTATTTTATTGGGAGTTCTTTTTAGTAACCTATTATCTGTTAACGAAATATAGTGGTTCTTCTCCAATTCTCTGAGTAAATATTTAATTACTTTTCTCTTTTTTATCTGTTGTTGGTACGATTCCCTTACTCTTCCCTTCAATTATAATTAACGTCGCCATTGTTACTTTCTTAGCGTACCTCTGCACTTTTTGTAATGTTCCACACTGATACACACAATCATAACTATATAATTAATGTCCTTAGTATTTTATAAATAGGTCGAATGCATTCCAGGGTTTTATATCCAGATTTTATTTTGATTTTGCCTACGAGCCAAGATTTTTTAAAGTATAACTGAGGATGCACGTATACACCGATGGTAATGGCTATGTTTGCCTTCTGCTTAGTCGATATATAATTTTGAGTGAAAACCGAGATTTTATTTGTTTATTCGTTTGTATAAGTAAGATATTCTTAATTATATGCACTAAGAATCCTTTCGAAGAAATTTGTATTTACATTGTCGCCATCTAATAAAAATCTAGCAAACATGAAAAGTAAGATAAAATCTCCAACGTTTAAAAAGGAAACCTTACAGCGACAAAATAAACGCAAACTGTCGAGACATTAATCCCAGATATGGTAGCTGAAAAAGATCAGAAATGTATAAAACTAGAGGGCCCGTGACCCGTTGGATCAGTATGTAATATTTGCTCTGGAATTCATGTATGAGCGTGACACTTGTTCTACAAAGAATGTAAAATAATGTTTTACAGCTTTGTTTAACAAAAAATTGGAAGAAGAAAAAAAAAAGATTTTAATCACGCCCTCTAGTTATAAAGGGCCGCATTAGTTGCATGATTATTAATAGTGTAAGGGGGATAACTCAGTCCAATTGTCTAAATATTTGTTCTGCGTGTTAATTACGCAAATTGATCAATGGAAGTGTTTGGGTGTTGTTAGATTTTAAAAAAATGATTCTCTTACAGTTTTGGGATAAAATTGGAGATTATGTTTCAGAAATAAACAATTATAAAAAGTAGTAATGGAAAGAACGTGTGTTTATGCAGTTATTTGGGACGCCAGAAACGTATTATGGCGTTATATTTTAATTAACGTTTTATGGCCGAAAATGTTTTTTTGTATTTGTAACGAAAAATTTAAAAAAATGTTTTTGTATTTATTAATTTATGTTAAGAGTGTAGATAAAAAGGATTTAAGTACATGCATTTCTCGTTACAGGGTTACTCTTCATAATTATACATTAAAGTACATTTTTTAGTTTATTAATCAAATGCAATAGGGTGGTTGGTACAGTACTAAAACAAACGTAATTTTTAAAAATAATTTAATTGCAAAAGTAAATCCATCAGAATACATATCTGTTTCATTTGTAAAGTCGGTAATTTTACTTTTCATTTTTTTTTTGATACATTCAAATTTACAATTATTTCGTGATCCTTTAAAATTAGTAATCTAGAAGTCTTTAAACTGTCGAATAGAAAGTCATTTAAATGAGCGGTTTTACAATCTTCGGCAACTACTCATGTATTGAAGTTTTTTCAGGCTATTTACATCCAATAGTATTTGGAAACCAGGTTACATTAACAAAATTATAGTTTTATAACAATTTTCCCGAGTTAATAATTTAATGATCAAACGATACCGTAATTCAAAGTTTTACATCTTATTTAAAATAAAATCAAAATGAAATAATTCCCTGGCAACGTCGAGTAAGGACAGTGATACTATAAAACAATACGAATGATTAGTTTTATTATCTTCTCTGCTTTAAATGTTTGGTTTTCGCAGTAGTTTGTCGTTTTATCAGCATTGAATATGAATTAAACTCGCTTTTAACAGGTCATATTGTGTCTGTGACGAAGTCCCTTAAAAAGTAATTACTGGTAATATATATATATATATATATATATATATATATATATATATATATATATATATATATATATTCGGGGTTATTTATTAATGTTGGTAGTGCAGAAGAAAAGTTATGAATGTTTTTAAGAAAAGTGTATTAAAAAATGGGCAAACATTTTTTTAGTGCGTAGATAAAATTATGCAAAAGTACGCATGCACAACCCGAAGTTGTAAACCGGATGTTCGGTTACAAACAACGTTACAAGGGCATTTGAGTTTTATAATTATATAGATTAGACTTTGAAATCCGACATAATTCTTAAAAGGGCTAATCTAAGTTGGTAGAACTTGGTATTTATTCGAACTAAAAAGAAAAAAATCTGATACTAATAGAAATACACTCAGTGGCAGAAAAGGGAAAATTGACTCCACTCTATAACTTGCATGGCAGTGGCTCTGTCCAGTTTTAGTTTTAAAACTATTGCTAAAATAGAGATATTTTGTTTCATTTTTTCACTATCATTAGATAGCAAATAATATTTTGGTCCGTCGAGATGTCATGGAGGGATTGCTTTAATATTGTAGTTTTTTTTTATTTAATAGTTAATGATTTCATCCATAGTTTCTTTGTATCTCTTTCTTTATCATGATAAATTACGATAAGATAGAGATTATAAATCCAATACAACAATTATACTCTCGCTTTAAATAAAATACGTGCACTATATATATATATTTTTTTACACAGTGATCACCACTTATCAAGGCCGAGAAGCCACTCAGGGATAAGTATTATTGCAAGTATTGCTGTAGTCCAGTGGGAAGCAAGCAGACGGAACAGAGTTCCACGGGCGTGCAGTTCTAAGAAAGAAGCTTTGTTCATGGAATCCGCGTTTTGATTTAGGCACAGATATAGAGTGGGGACAATTTTTCACAGTGGATTCAGCTAGACGGGTGTTTTTCGTGAAAGATTGGCGAGGAAGGACCAGAGATTGGAGTTCAGACGAGCACCTGCCATGGAAAAAACGATAAAACTAGGATAGGTCCACAACGTCTCTTCTGTGGGAGAGAGGTTGCAGGGTAGAGAAAAGGGCATCCCCCACTAAGCCACGAAGTCTATTTTGTACTCTGTCAAGGCAGGATAGGCTGTTTTTAGCAGCTCCTGCCCAGATATGGCAACAGTATTCCATCCTTGGCTGTACTTGGCTTTTATATAGCTAGAGAATTGCATCAGTAGTGAGATATCTTTTGGAGCGGCAGAATGATCCCACCATCTTTCCAGCGACCTTGGCAACAGTCTTGACGTACGTGTTCCATTTCAAATCAGGAGTAAAGGTCAAACCCAGAAGCTTGTCAAAACACGGGGCCTTACCCAGACGAGTGTCATCCATCACAATTGATGCCAGATGGGGATCAGAGCGTTGATGATATAAGGATAGGAGTTTGGTTTTGGATGCATTAAAGGTAACCAGCCACATCTTTCCCCATATGCATGCGTGTATTTAGGCAACATTAATACATATAGTAATGGCTATGATCGTCCTGGTCGTAAATATATATATATATATATATATATATATATATATATATATATATATATATATATATATATATACGTGTGTGTATGTGTATATATATATAGAGAGAGAGAGAGAGGCAGAGAGATAGAGAGAGTGAGAGAGAGAATGAGCGAGATAGACAGAAATATATATATATATATATATATATATATATATATATATGTATATATCGTATGTGTAGATTGAAGCATGTGTAAATCATGCGTGATAATAAAAACAGCAGTATATAATATAATTTAAATCTTATTATTGTCCTAACGCAGTAAATACTCGACAAACAAAATGTTACTTGCTGACTACTATTGACTAATGAAGCCGTGGGCACAGCTTGAAAAAAACAAATGTTTAATTTCCTAGCCAGATATTTAATGAATTCTTTGGGAATAGTGATTATAATAATCTCCATTTCTTCTGTTTCCTTTCAGATATTATTTTATATAATTTCATATAATATTTATTAAAAACAAAATTACAATATCATTCCTTAAGAGGTTTCCACCCGGAACTATTCATTTTTCATGACAAACATTAATAACCGTTCGGACTATTTCTGTTACTACTACTCTTTATTTAAAACATCATCAGACTGACTGATTATTAGAATTGTTGGCGCTACTTCAAGCGGTCTATATTTTTATCGCTTGCACATGGATTTTTACAGCGAGGGAGAGAGATAGGAAAAGAGAGAGGAATATATATTGAGAGAGAACGGGTAAGCAAGACTAAGTAATGAATCCGTAGGTATAGCATAAGAAAAACAATTTTTTAAATTTCTTCACCAAAAATTTATGAATCCTTTGGAATATTCATAATAATAATGGTCATGTTATTCTGCTTTATTTGCGATATTTTTAATATATTTTGATATAGTATCGATTTAAAAAGAAAAAATGCACTTTACAAATTTGGATATTACGTTTTATCCACAGTAACTATTTATACTAACCTTTCCGTCAAACCACGCTAAGCGACTATTAATACTACCTTTACACAATAGCTGGTCGCTTGTTAGGACTATTGATGGTCTCTTTTCGTTTTAATCAAAGCTGCTTGTATGTCCGGCTGTTTGTAAATAATTATTCTGTACTTCCAGCTAACAATTTGATGAACAAATAAAAGTAAATTTTGAAAATACTAGTCGAACAAGGTAATCCTTAAAAAAGAACTGTTTATGTTTAACCAGAATTGTGTTTACATTTTGAAATGAAAATAGGTAGAATTTAATCACACTCTTATTTCAAATGTAAGGATGTGATTACAATTTAACTTTAATTAACCACGTACTTAACAAATAAAAAAAAATTAAACAGGGTGAAGATACAAAATGTGATTAGCTGACGTACACGAGTGCTACCCAACTAGCGATATTTACGCATCGGCTTAGATGTATGTTGTTCGGCTGAAGGAGCCGTTATTACTTTTTCAAGGAAAAAAATTGTGTGCGTGACCTAATTTAAAAAAAAAAAACGTTTGGGGGGGGGGCTTTAACTTTGCGCATTATTTTGTTATTATGATCTCATGTTTTTTTTTGTTTTTATATGTATATTTTCTTTTTTTGCCGAAGTTTTCTTTATAGGTAATCATTAACAGAAAATTGGTGAAAACCAAAATTACCACTTGTAGCAATAAACAAAAATAAACATGTTTGTATCTCTCATGGAATGTCGTTGATTGAAACACAGTGAAAAGTTATTTAGTGCAAGTTCACTTATTACTTCGCGCTATTTTTGAATAGCCCTTTTAAGTTTTACTAAAGTTTTACGATACCTGTTTTTATCAAATTTTTACGTGAAAGTAACCGTGCTATTTTTCATAGGATTTTTAAGTTTAAGGTTTTTCGATAACTTTTTTTATTAAATTGGTAGGTCAAAGTACCCGCGCTATTTTTAAATAGTATTTTCAAGTTTAATTTAAGTTTTACGATACCTTAAACCATAAAAAAATAACGTTAACATAAGGGCATGAGTGCCATTTTTTTGGTTTAGTCTCGCTTTGCTTTGCTTTCATTTTGTTTGTTTGTTAAATCCGGCCAAAAAACACAAACAAAGAAACAAAAACCAATAAAAACATCAGAATACAAAACAATAATAAGAAAAGAATCTATAAATTTCAACCGAACTTACATTTTTACTTTTTATTTTTAAATAAAAAATAACGAATGTATCGTGAAAGTTTAATTAAACTTGAAAATAATATTTAAAAATAGCCGAATTCCATTTTGCGATTCACAAATTTTCTTATCAACAATTACAGAAAAAATCCAAATAAAAATCATGTGCAATGTTCACCCAAAAATAAATAAATATAAAAAACTAGGTCACAACCGAAAATTTCTTTTCTTGTAAAAATAATAACGGTACCCTTAGTCAAACTACGTACAAAAGCTGAGGCGATGCGTATTTCTCTATAGGGATAGCAATCGTATACGTTCATCTTTTGGTACGGTGCTGAAATATTTATGTTATTATTGTGAAAGCCATTCTAAACATGGAAAGGAGAGGGTGCTTACTCTATTCTGTGCTTACACCTTACAATTGAATGAAAAATACAATTTAATAAAAATACAGATATTTGTGAAAACTTGAATTGCATATGAAAACACTATTTACAAATAGCGAGGTACCAAAAATGCATACGCACATTTTATGATAATTCCTTAAATAGATATTGTTTTTAAAAAATACTACCCCTAAGATTTTAAAGAATATTTTCATTTAATTACTGCTGATTTAAAAAAGGTAAAAAGATTTTTCTAAGTGTCCGTTTTCTACCTCGCTGGCTAAGTTGTTAGTGGTTCAACCTATTTTAAAGCGTGTATTTAGTTCAAAAACGAAACTACAGACCCCATGATACTTTTCTTAAAATATTTATACTGATTTACTGTTATTTAAAAAGAGGCAAAATTGATTTTTCTACCTAGCTTGAAAGTTGTGAGTGGTGTAACTTATTTAAAAGTGTTTATCCAGTAAGAAAAACAAGTCAAGAATGATTTCTCCTCAAAAAAACGAGGACAGAAAAGGTGGTGTAGTCTCAGAACAGATGCTAGATTTTGACTGCTAATAATAATAAATAAATAACTTTACCTTCAGATGAAACAAAGTTTTACTCACTATCCGTATTAAATTTAAATAGGTAAACTTAACGAAGATTATATTTAAAATTAATTATAAATTGGATACAGCGTAAAATTTAGGAAAACTCGTCAATTTTTGATAGGTAGAACATTTCTACATGATTGAATATATATATCGATTGAAGACACATTTTCGGATCGTTCTTGGAGAGGGTATTGTTTTTAAATGAGACTACACCCCTATAATATTATTTTAAATAGATTTAGTTGTTTACGGTTTTTTTTTTAATATATGAAACCGATTTTCTCAGTGTTGATTTTCTACCTATATTTGTAAGTTTCAATGGTTCAACTTATTTTAAAACTTTTATTTAGTGTTAACAAAAGTTTTGTCGAGTGTTACATTAAAACAAAAAAGTGTTCGATATGAGAGTCTCGGGAATCTCGAAAAATATAAATAAAAACAAAATACTGAAGTAAATACAGTTTTTAAATATCCCCCCCCTCCAAAAGAAAATACATTTGTATATATTTAAAAGTAATCTATATATCACTGTTCGGCAAAAATAAAACTATCGAAATGGATACGGATGATTATGTAACGCAACTGAACGGAACGTAGTCACGGAGTCAAGACTCGAAAAACGAAACAATATATACATTTAAAAAATTACTGGTATTATTGAATAATAAAACAAATATTACATTATGCGGTGATACTTTTCATGTTATTCAAAGCAGTTTTTATCAATTAATAAATATCATTTTATTATTTTTGTTATTATTAATGTCGTTGATAAACATACTTTGAAAAGGTTAGGTATTGTCTAGAAAAAAGATGCCTAATGTTTACCCGGAATATTATTTTACCGAAAACTATTAATACAAAACTATAAAAAAGAAGATACTGGAATAAAAAAAAATATATATATTTACACCCAATCTGATAAGCCTTATTCACTAATAAAAGTGTAATTAGCACTTTGTTGCACTTTTTAAGATTTACAATATTTATAAATCCTCTAATAATAAAAACGATGATTATATTAATTATAATTTTTAACTAAAGAAATAAAAGTAATTGCATATAAAACATTAGAATAATAATTTTTAATTGTGAGAAAAATCTAAAATCATTAAATTGTCTATCAGATTTATTTTTATTTGCAAAAGAAAAAACAACATTGCTAAAAGAAAGCATATCTGCGAATAATCAATATATTGTCATAAAACCGATTATAGTTTTATATTAATAATTATGAGAAAAAATGTTTAATTTCTTTAAAATAAATAGTATACATAAATTATGTCGGATATACATAAATCATTTTTTTTTATAATGACAACATTTGTATATTTTTTTTCGTTGTTAGCACGGGCGTTTCTAAAATTGGAGGCGGGGGGAAATGTGTATATATAGAACTTGTATTATTTAGATGCATGGTTATTCGGAGTTACTTTTTCACATGTAAATTGATACACTGAATTGATTTGTTCGAACGTTTTTATAGGCGGAAAGGAGTTGTTTTAAACCATAAAGTTTTGTTTTCTATTTTTTCTTGTAGCAGATAATATATTTTATTTTAGAATTACTATAAACAGGAGCCAAGTACCTACGTATGAGGTTTTTAATTGCCTTTTTCTCGATAATAAATTTCGGTGTCATTTGATTTTGAAAAATATATTAATTGGGGTTGCATTGCAGTGTTGACTAATATTATTATTAGAATTTTCAAGATACTGTAGTATTCGTTTTATTTTTTCATCATCATTGTAATTAGGAAAATGATTATTGATGAGTACTTGCGTAATTTTTTGTTTATTTAAATTAGTAATGCTTTTTGTGGTTGATTTTCCAAAATTGTAATCGAATTAATGAAATATTCACAAAGTTATGACATTTATTCTTATCCTGAATTTTGCACGGTCAATCGCCTTATTGCATGGCTTTTTAAATGTTGATTTAGGGCATACATATAATGTCTTCTCATGCGGACTTTATTTTTTATTATAATGGTCTGTAAAAAATAGTGAGAAAAAGCATATCGTAGGTGCTAAACCTTAAATAAATGAATTATTCATAGGCATAGTCACCATGTTTTAAATAATTCATACAACCTTTTGTCCGCCGGGGAATTATATGATCTCAACAAGGATTTATGTCTCTTGCAATCTAACTATGTTGCCCTCAATGAATTATTTGAACAAAATTACTCTCCTCACTCATAAACTCCTCTTTTTAATATTGACCAGATATATTCAATAGTGTTAAGGTCTGAAGAACACGGTGGTTAGGTCATGGGAGTTTCTCAAAAGAAGCCGATTGATTCAAGAAAGGCTGCATTCGTCCTAGAAGAATTCAAGGAATGCTGCAGTCGCCGGTTGTTATGAATAAACATCATCTGAAAGGGACGTGAAAATGGTAGGCCATCCATCCATGGTAGCAAATATTCATCCAAAAAGGCAGTGTACGCATTGCCGTTAAATTCTACAACCTCTGGCACTCCGAATGATCAAACCAACACATCCTTTATAATTCCAGCTCCAAACATGATTACTTCATCTCCTCGTTGGCAATAAACTCTGTAAGGGGTTGGAGTTCCGTTCGAGTTCTAACGTTGGCTCATGCATCCCGGCCGTCAAGTTTAGTACACGTCTCATCTGTAAATGGGAAACGTTGGAACCCATTTTCATGTAATTCTGAGGCAAACCTTTCGTTTTTTCCTACGTTGCTTGTTCAATGGAGCTTTGAAATAGATTTGATGTTCATTGCCATCTTATTCAACACATTACACCAGGCCTACATGGATTTGCAGCGATTTCAGCTTTAGCAAAATAGAAGCATTGGTGTTATTTTTGTTTCCGTTGACTTCCCCACGAATTTTTCGAATATAACGATGTGCAAACCTTCTCCTTGTGCCCTTATTTTTTCTGGATTTGGTGTTGGGCTTGTTCACGAATGAAGCCAAGTTTCTTAGATCCCTTTCGAGCTTCATAGCTAAATCTTTGATGAACACTCCTTCTTAGAGTCCGGCAACAGTCCTTTCATTTTCGATAACCGTTAATCGCCCCCACTTTTTTAAACGGCATGAAATAAAGCGATGGACAGTATAAATTAATTTATATTAAATAAAATGTCATAACTTCGTGAATGTCGCATTGATTTATATAAAATTTAGACAAATAAATGAGCTTGAAACAGTTATTTGATAATGCAATGTCCATATTTGTGTGACTTATATTTAGAGAGATATTGATAGTTTACTAATCTGTAATAAAGCGATTGATACGGTTTAGATAATTTCATGGTAGAATGAAAATATTTTGATCATAATCCATTACAAGGCCCGATGTTTACAGAATTATTCCCTTGTTAGACACGACGAATCACAAGAATCTTGGAGAATACCACGTAATCAATAGTGATACAATAACTTTTAAGATGTGAACACTTGTACAAATTTTCCAAAATAATGAAAATCGTCAATACGCAACAACAAAACAAAGAAGAAGTAGTTTAATTTAATGGTGTTTCCTGCAGAGGAAGTAGATGGGCTGGAACATTGTTTAGTATTACAAGTCATTTATATTTGATTGCATGGTGTACATTCGATGTGGTAAAATACCAGACAGAATGAAGTATATAAAAGTCTTTGTAAACTAGACCAGGTGTTATCATTACTAGTCGTCAGCATATATTACTTTTTTATGAAAGCAATACGATAGTCAGTGTCACAGTCCAAAATGTTAGCTTTCTTATTTAACACTATGAATCATCGAAAAAATTATTTTATTATAAATAAACCAAGTAATAAACCAACGTAAATTTTCCTTTTTATCCCATAGAAAATTTCGTATAAAATACAAACATGTGATAATAATCTTGTATAAAATACAAGAGGCGCAATTTTCCGCCACTGGGCGAAACTGCCGTATGTTAACAACAACACATAGCACATAAAATTATTATGTTTACGGCATTATCTATTACATTATATAACCATAGAACGCAATTCACATTATTTCGTAATATTAAAAAAATTTACATTTATTCTGAGGAGCACCATGATCATCATCATCTTAACCCGCAAGGAATGTAGCTTAAATTCCACCCCCACAATGACCAACACCTCTTACGACACCAATGTGCATTTACTGTATTTATACGTTTTCGAAATTTCCTGAGTGTTGCCTATCATTTACTGATTACAGATTTACTACACAATGGCATCTACTAACCGTCTACAGAAATAATGTTGTATCCCGCCTATAAATCCAACTGAGATGATTGGTTGAGAAGTATACATTCTACATTTTCCATATTCAGTTATTTCACCACTAAATGAGCAGTTTTCAATTATAAGACAGACGGTTATTTCTGTAGGCACACACTATTCTTACGTTTATTTATATACTAGCGGGGGGTACCCGGCGTTGCCCGGGTGTTGGGAAGTGTGTGTTGGTGGTGATGGTGGGTTTGATTTAAACAACCCTGTCAAAAAAAAAAACGTTGGCCGGTTATTTGGAGTTGTATAAGAAAAAATAGTTTTAGTATAAAGGTAGGCTTGAACCCCGAACCTTTGACGTGGAGGTGGAAAGGAAATGTGAAAAACCACCTGTGACCTAACCATCTAGACTACGGGAACAGATGAATTTATAAGTGTGCTAAGTTGACGTTTATAAACCGAAATTAGAAGGTGCGACAATGTCAAGTTGCGTGATTTTTTTACCTAGTTTTGCGCTGGAAGCCAGTTTCTGTTTTCCCCGCTACGCGGTGATCAAAATATATCTCGAACGGGTAAATTAAAGAGAAGTAAAAAAAAATCACAAAAAACTAACGTAAGGCAAACGAACGATGAAAACAGAAAACGAACACGTGAAAAATGGCTTAAATAAGCCTGTTTTGATATCAACATTTAAAAAATCGGTGGGTATTCGGGTGTTTTTGGGTGTCGCTAAGAATAAGCGAAGTAAAAAAAAAACAAAAAAAACCCGGAAAAACGAACGTTACGTGAAAAATGGCTTAAATAACACTCGTTCAATATTTAAATTTAAAAAAATCGAAAAAAAAAAATCTCCAACAACGATTCGAACCCAAAACGTTTATATAATGCAGCAACGCCTTAACAAACTGAGCTAACGCGACGGACATAAGATTTGCGCAATTTTTTCACCTATTTAAAGTAAATCAGGCCACGACATCATCTGAAGCATGCGTAGAACTGGTCGAGAGGGCTGTTTTTGTTGACCCCCCCTGTCGAAAATTGTCGATTTCGGGGTGAAAAAGTTAACGTTTTTGGCCAATTTTTCGATATTTTTCGAGCAAAAGATGGGACTTCGATGTGATACCGAGTTTGTGAATTTTCGTCGTGTTTGTCGAACGTTTTTAGCCGACATCCAAACATACACACAAGCATACATACATTTTCGCTTTTATATATATATATATATATATATATATATATATGTATAATTAACGACATTATTCTGAATAGAAATCATTTACGTTTATTGTTAGATTATAGCAATATAACATTAGAAAATAAACTCATTGGCGATGCTTTTACATTCATTCAACATTAACGAAACCCCGACATCACAAAACATCTACGAAAAACTACGTCTGGATCCACTCACTCGGAGGGAGAGGCAGTTTTAGATAGAGCGACAAAGACAGTAGAAGAAAGTGTAATAGAGACAGAAATAAGCCGTGTTGCAGTATTATTTAATAAATCACGCCTTATAATACTTATTCAAAACTGATTGAAGCGACAAATAAATAAAAAAAGTTCTTTCTTTTTCATCTAAACTCCAGTATTAGTAGGGATATATTTCAGAAAAGTAAAATAAAAACAACAAAAACATACAAAATAATTAAATTAATGGCATCAATATTAATAAACGTCGCTTCCTGACACACATCGCTCATTATTTTTAATACTGATTTATATAGACAAATTTAAATCATTGGGAATTAATTCAAACGCTCCTTTGGAAAAGAAATATGAAAAGTAAATTCTGCTTATGCATTAACGTTACCATCGCAATATGTAAATAGTTTTGCAGGTAATATTAAAGTGTTTCAATGAATTTCATTGTAATGTGAAAGTATAGAATACTTACAAAGCACCTCGTAGATCGATAACATAATTGCACGCAACCATGCTTTTTTTCTTACAATATTAAATCATTACGAATTCATACCAGCGGTCCTATATCTCACTAAATCAATCCGCACCGCAACAAATATGATAACCTGATGAAATATACTTTTGTAGGGAAGAAATGACTTAGCGAGATGAAGCATCGTTCGAATAAATTTACAAAAGAATAACTTTGTGTGGTTAAAAGTAAAGAACATTACCTCATGCATCGTGCGGTTCGTGTTAGGAAAGAAAAAAAGAGAAAATAAAAATGGCCGCCCCCTGGTATTTATGGACTGAAAATCACGTGATGTGACGAGAGGGGGATGGGGGATGCAAATTAGATGTGGTTGGGTCTCTCTATAAAAGAGCCGTCTTCTTTATTTGGGGCGTCAGTGCGCAAAGTGCTTTTGACTCTTGTCCTGTGCGTTATTCTATCAGCGATTTCTACACTTTTATTTTTATTACCGTCGGATTTTTTTCTACACGACACCTTTTTTTTTCTTTGTCTTACTGTTATTTTTAACAGTTTTTTTTTTTTTTACTTTCTTTTAACCGGTTTTAAACGGTTCGGCTATGGCCGTTTCGGCGAGCCAGACGCCTATTGTCGTCGACATTTCTGAAGCGGAAAACGACACTACTTCTACGCCGAACACCTGGACCAAACCACCGAAAGTGGATATTAATGTTAGTGATTTCATTGAAAAGGCAAAACAATGCCTGGAACTTGTCACCAACAAAGGATTAATCGTCAACATGCCAAGGTTGGAGGAAATCCAAAAAAAGTGTCTGACAATATTTATAGTCGACAGAAAGTTTTAAAAAAAAGTCATAAGAGCAAGTGCAGATATCGTCACCAACCTTTTGGCTACAGCTGGTTTTAGACCTTTGTGAATCGTCAAGTGCAAAGGCTATAACACATGGAGTGTACTTTTTAACTCCCCAGAAGATTGCCTAACTATCTCACAAAAAGAGATAATCACTCAGCACTTCATATTAAGATAAGAATATATGGGAAAACGTCGGACTACGGTGTCTGTTTTTAATGTACCTCACCCCATTGAAGGAGGACACATCGGCGCCTTCTTTCTAAAATATGGCGAAATGGTTTCGAACAGGTGGACGAGTTCCACGGCATATGGTCATATGACATCCTCCTCGATAAGGTAAACTTCGATGTGATCCCTTTCTTCCTCGAGGCAGGGGAAGAAAAACTTCCTATAATAGTAGCTGGAAGAAGACCGACCTGCTGGAATTGCAGCGAAATTGGCCACCGCACATCAGAGTGCCCCTTAAAAAAAACTTCACCAAACACCAAAAAATCCATCGGACAACACTTGGGATCCGCATCAAAAAGCGTTCCCAAGCCGCCTACCAACGAAACAAACTCGAACGAAATCCTCAGAGGAGAACCCTGGACAATCGCCCCTGGGAGAAAAAACCCTGGACGCCTGAGCCTTGACCAAATGAAAGAACAGGCAATGCTGCAAAACGACCCCGGAAAAGAGAAATACCTGGAAATTGTTAAACTAAAAAAGAAATTAGACGCTCAACGCCCATCACCCAAATCCCCATGTAAACCCACTTCTCCGAAACCAAGCCCCAAATCTTTAACCAACCCTATCACCCAGTCTCCTACAAAGCCAAAAATACTTCCCCCTTCAAAATGCCTCCTCCAGTTACAACTACGGTCCCTTATAAACAGCCTAAACTAATACACTTAAGCCCTTCAAAAAAACACAAACCCTCATCTCCCATTCCATCCACCTCTGCGACCACTGACAACACTCCCCTTGCATCTCCTTCTAAAACATTTCCTAACACACATTCTGCTATGGACATTACCCCCTCGCCTGAACACAAGAAAAAGACTCTCTACCTCCCTGGCAAAGACATTTGCATACTAAACCAAGCCGCTATTAACAATCATACGAATTTCAAAGGAACTGACCCCACAAAACTAATTGAGTTCAAGGAGGTGGGGCGAAACTAGTAGATACCCCTGTTAATTTTCCAAATGCTAAAAGAATCCTAACCGTCGTTCGGAAAAAAAGAAGAGACCAAGGACCTTTGGCTAATGTTAGAAGAGGCAAATAAAGCCTTCAATCTTCCCACTCCCCTTGTTGTGTTTAAAGATAGTTACATAAAAAACCTTAAAAAATGTTGTGTTGCGAGGATCCCGATAAAAATGCACCCCTCCCTATATAGGATAGCAAAACTAACCTATCCTTTGCATGTCGATGGGTACCTATTCCCTCACGAGAGCCGTCGGCATGCTCACGACCGCGATGTTCGTTCCTGGTTCCCAACCCAACATGGATCTCAAGCTTGCTAGTTTAAATGTCCGAGGGCTAAGGGCCGACTCGCGCAGATGGCGCTTGAGTTTGGACCTGAAGCACCTCGGAGTGGATATCTGTTTTGTGCAGGAAACCCACATTATTCCTGGTGACCATTTGAGTGCACTGTCTAAGACCTTTGAGGCTTACTCAGCGCACTATAATTCTCGCTCGAGAGGGGTTTCCTGGCTAGTTAAAAGGTCTCTAGATGCGTCGTGTGACCCGTGTTACTTGGATCCGGAGGGAAGACTATGTGTTTTGGATGTTACCATAAAGGGTAGAGCATTACGTCTTATTGGGGTTTATGCGCCCAAAAGCCATTCTGGGCTGGCTGGTTTTTTTCGGCAGATCGAGCAGTTCATAGATGTTTCGAGAATGGTTATCTTAGCGGGAGACTGGAACGCCGTCCTGGATCCCGAGTTAGATCGATTTGGGTTTACATCTAGGGGAACTAACAGAGATCGGGATGCTGTTTTATTTCGTGGATTTGTGGATAAGTTTGATCTTATCGACAAATTCCGAAATGAAAAGCCCCGTGACTTAGTGTGGACTTGGACAGGTAGAGGCGGCTCCGATTCGATACAGCTCTCGAGCTATATCGACCGGTTCTTAGTTAGGCGAGTCGACGTAGGAGTATTGGATTGTCCAAGTTTCCACAATATAGTTTACTCGGATCACAGACTTGTTCGTGTACGGGTAAACTTAGATAGACCTAAGTCTAGATTAGCCTGTTACTGGAAGCTCAACACGTCGTTGTTCGATGTGAAGGGCTTCCGTGACGGGCTATTACTAACCCTACAGCGGGAATTGACGGGGGCAATTATTGGGAATATTGGTGGGTAAAAATTAAGGAAGCCATTAGGTCCTTTGCTGCTGACTTTAGCAAAAGACTCAAACTAGATTCTAGGGCAGTTAAAGTGACACTAGAGTCTAGACGAGATCGGGCGGTGGAGGAGGGGGTAGTGCTAGCGTTAATATAATTAGGGCTCGGCTTGCCTCCCTTGCTGAAAAGGAGCACCAAGCTTTAGTGATTAGGGCTAGGTTTAAAAGAATGCGCCAGGAAGCAACAAACATGGCCGCTGAACTGCGTGCAGATGAGCTTAGGCAAGCGGCTGATAGGCACATCGCTCGTGTCACATTGCAGGACGGGCGTGCCGTGACCACAAACCAGGGTGTGCTGGAGGCGTTTAGATCTCATTTCAGGAGCTTTTTTCCATGGAACCCGGTTTGTCATTAGAACAGTTCGACACCTATTTGGCTGACTTTTCTCGTCTTTCGACGACCAAAGCGGCTAGGTGCGAAGGTGGCATAACGGAGGATGAAGTCATTGAAGCTTTCAAGCGGGTCGGCCTTAATAAGTCACCGGGGATCGATGGTCTTCCCTACGAAGTGTATTTGAGGTTGTTGCTAATCTTTGTCCCTTTACCGACGGTTTTGTTTAACTCATGGTTTAGGAACGGCTCAATCCCCAAGTACTTTACCATAGGTGTGATAAAACTTGTTCGTAAAAGCAAAGATGGTGGGGATGGGTTAGGTAATTTCAGGCCCTTAATGATGCTTAACGCTGAGTTAAAGATTTTGGCCAAGATTCTCGCAAATCGTCTGCAGCTTGTCCTGGCTCGTCTTATTAGCCCCGAGCAAACGTGTGCCGTGAAGGGCAGGACAATCCAGGATAACTTGCACTCGATACGCCTGATGATAGAAAAAGTCGACACTGAGGCCGCGCTGATCAATTTAGATCAGTCCAACGCCTTCGATAGGGTTGACCATCGACACTTAGGGGCTGTTTTATCGGCGGCCTGTTTTGGCCCGTAATTTCGCTCTTGGGTTCATCGTCTCTATGCTAACCCCGCGGTGATGGTAGAAGTAAATGGGGAGAGGTCGAGACCCTTCAGTTTGTCACGTTCTATTTGTCAAGGGTGCCCGTTATTACCCATGCTATATGTGTTTGCGATCGAGCCATTTTTGCGCAGGCTAAGGGTGAATCCGGTCCTACGCGGAATCACTTTGCCAGGTGTGGATGCCCAGGCGAAGTACTCCGCCTATGCCGACGGCGTAACTGTTCTTGTAACGAGCAGTGCTGAAATTAGTGTCGTCGGTGTAGAAATCAGATTGTATGAAACGGTAACAGGGGCCAAAATTAACTGCGACAAGTCTTCGGGTTTGCGCATTGGTGCCTGGAGGGGTATGCCCCTTCAGAGGCCCTTTAGTTGGAGCGATGGGCCTTGCAAGATACTCGGCGTCTGGCTTGGTCCTGACCTCCAGCTGGATAAAAATTGGTCGGAGGTTCTGAAAGCGGTACGGTCTGCAGCTTCACGGTGGATCAGTAGAAACCTTTCATTAAAGGGCGAGCGGAGGTGTGTAATACCCACATCTACTCAATCACTATTTATCGTCCATCAGTGCTTCCAATCCCGTCAGATACACTGTTATATTTGCAGAGGGCTCTTTTCAACTTCTTATGGCTTGGAAGGGCCCCTAAGGTCTGTCGCGATGTCTGCTACCTACATCCTTCTGAAGGCGGTCTAGGTATGCCAAACGTGGAGATTCGGCTATACACGCTAGGGCTCTACTACCTAGATCGAATGTGCACACAAGATAGGGAAAACGGTGGCCTCTGGATGGAGGACATCAAGAAAGCCTTCCCGGCTTTGAGGGGGGTGCACAACTCCGAGGGGGAGGCACACAGGTTGCCCAGAGGTGAATGTCCCTTCTATCGCGAGTGCCGGCGCGCACTGAAGTCCCTCTTAAGTGAAGGAAAGCCTCTCTAACACTTTGCTGTTGTCCCGAAAGGCATTATATCGGGTTTTAGTGAGGGGATCCGTAACGGATGTCATCGGTGGGAGGCTCCCTTTGACGAAGGAGCAGCTCCGCTCAATCTGGCCTTGGGTGCCTGGGTCAGGATGCCTCACTAATGACGAGGTTTCCTTGACCTCGCTGGTGATTCAGGATGCTCTCTGGGTCGGTAAGAGATTCCACTCAGCTGGCTTGGTGGACACCTATTTGTAAACGGTGCGGCGATGAGGACGAGACTTTATGTCACGCCTTCGTTTATTGTCGCATCGTGGCGCCGCTGATTGAGTTTGTTACAGGTCTCATGGTCCGCATACTGAACACATCCTCATTAACCTTGGTTCCTATTAATGTATGTAGCAATTGGGCTCCGACAACGGATAGGCTCAGAAAAGATTTGTGTTTGACCTTGCTAGCAGTGATGAGAGGTGTTATCTGGAACATACGTATGAAAGTGGTCTATGGATCTGAGGACTTCGCTCCCCTCGACCTTATACGACTCTTCCGTCATTATTTGAAGGATCCTATCAAGCCGAAAGAGACTCTCTTCGTCAAACTTTGTTGAAAGGTGGGTGTCAGTTGCGCGTGTGTCGGGTGAGAGAAGCAAGTCTTGACTGGTTCTTGGATGTTCCTTAGGAAAAAGAATTTTGGGTAACAGGAACGAACGTCAGCCCTGACTCGTTTTTAGTCCAGAGTAGGTCACGATATAGGCAAGAGTAGGACCATTATTTAGGCTTCTTTGTTCATAACCTAGCTAGTGTGTGATAGCGATCATTAGGCCCCTTTTGTCCCTGCGTTTTTTTTAACCCCACTCCCCTCCCCAATTAGGTGACAGTCGCTATATTCGCCAGAGATGCGGGTTCCCTTTCGAAGTTTTCGTAAGAGGTGTTTTAAATAAAGCATTCGGACCCGCATCACCCTTTCGACTGGAAATCGGTGTATCTGCCATAGTTTAACAACGGGGGGTGTCTTTTGTTACTAACATTGTAAATATTTCATTTTTATTTTGTATATAAAATTTTTATCTTCCCAAACCCCCCTTTCTTATGGGTTTTAATAAGGTTATCATGGTATGATGTTCCTATGGTGATTGATGAAGGATGTATACGCTGATGGATGTATTTTTTTTTTTTACACAGTGATCACCACTTATCAAGGCCCGGAAGCCACTTAGGGATAAGAGTTATTGCAAGTACATTACGTTAGTGTGGAGATTTGATGGAGTGTTTACTTAAGGGGGTTGTTCATTAGGAATTTGTAAACATTAGACTTGAAGACATCCAAGTTGTAGTCCGGAGGGAATCAGGCAGACGGAACAGAGTTCCACAGGCGTGCAGTTCTAAGAAAGAAGCTTTGTTCATGGAATCCGCGTTTTGATTTAGGCACAGATATAGAGTGGGGGAAATTTTTCACAGTGGATTCGGCTAGACGGGTGTTTTTCGTGAAAGATTGGCGAGGGGGGGACCAGGGATTGGAGTTCAGACGAGCACCTGCCATGAAAATAACGATAAAACAAGGATAGGCTCGCAACGTCTCTTCTGTGGGAGAGGGGTTGCAGGGTAGAGAAAAGGGCATCCCCCACTAAGCCACGAAGTCTATTTTGTACTCTGTCAAGGCATGATAGGCTGTTTTTGGCAGCTCCTGCCCAGATATGGCAACAGTATTCCATCCTTGGACGTACTTGGCTTTTATATAGATAGAGAATTGCATCAGTAGTGAGATATCTTCTGGAGCGGTAAAAGGATCCAACCATCTTTCCAGCGACCTTGGCAACAGACTTGATGTACGTGTTCCATTTCAGATCAGGAGTAAAGGTCAAACCCAGAAGCTTGTCAAAACACGGGGCCTCACCAAGACGAGAGCCATCCATCACAATTGATGCCAGCTGGGGACCAGAGCGAAGTAGAGTGAAAGTAGGAACTAGTTAGGTTAGATTATTTAGCACTAGTCAGAGAAGACCGTCTTTACCCCTCCCCCATCTTCGGCATTGTGCCAAATTTTTCTGATTTTTACTTGTAAATTTTCTGAAAATAAATACCAGTGTGTAAAGTGTATTGAAGAAGAGGACAGTTGGATTTGAGTTTGAGACTTTTGATCTGAGGTTGAGTTCAGATTTAACGTCACTTTCTTATCGGAACAAAAATTATTTGCAGTTGCGTCATAACTATCATGTCCTTCAGCTAAGAGTTCAGTACACCTAAATAAAGTGTAAAACCTAATTGTTCTGTTGTTAAAACCGCACGAATATATTTAGTTATGTAATTCCTTGGGGTATATTGCAAAAAGTAAAAAAATAATAATAAACAAGGAATGGATAATATATTTTTGTTTATTAACTTGTTAGGTGAAATATTATTTCGATCTAATTGCACGGAACTGAATATAACATGATTTGTTTTAATTACAAATACAAATTATTGTAAATTTATTAATACAGTCCTTCAATTTAGTATAACGTTATAATTAGACATTGATCGACGAGGATAAAAGTCATAATAAACATTTCTTTTTTTTCCAATTTCACTTTTTTTTACTGAAATTTAAGTTAATAATATTCGATGAGATTGACATGAAAAAAAGAAAAAATCTACATTGTAGAATTTCCAGGGGGGATTTCGTGTATGTCCACCGAATCCCTAAATATAATTAAGTTGTATAATACCCTATATCAAAGTGGCACCGAACCTAGATTGGGGTGATTACGCAGAAAGTATATATATATATATATATATATATATATATATATATATATATATATATATATATACAACTACTTCATTTATTCACATAAATTTAATATACGAAAGTATAGATTTATGCGTAAACTTTAAGTATTTACTTCAAATGTGCTCAATACGTAGGTAGAGCTAGTTAGTAATTTATAAACCCCCTTACACAAAATCTTCAATAAAAATACCTTGAAGTTATCTTACAGTTGTTGCGAAAATTTAGAGATGATAATTAAAGCACATAATAACAAATACTAAATGAAAACAATGTAAACAACAACAAAATAAACAATAAAAAGTATACACCATGACAGAAATAAAACCAACACTCGCAGAATTAATAATAACAATAATAATAATAATAATAATAATAATAATAATAATAATAATAATAATAATAATAATAATAATAAAAATAATAACAAACCAACCCCGGACAAGAAAAACCATACCATAAATAAAAATACTAATAACTAACAAGATAAATGCAATTGTAGACACCGCACACTTTGCCCAGTCCAAAATAAATGTCTAACAAAAAGCGTAGTTTATCAAGCAACAATATTTGCGAAAGAAAACCCGAATAACAAGAAATATTACATAGGCATGACTTCCTTAGATTTCAACACCCGATACTATGACCACAAAAGTACATTCAAAAATAAAAAAAACACCGTATAAAAACAACACTAGCGCATAAATACTGGGAATTCAAAGAAAGCGGACATTCGCCGGTAGTCGAATGGAAAATAATGAGACAAGCTACCACATGCAGACATTAAGACGACCCATGTAAATTATGCCTCCATGAAAAATTTTCTATCCTGTACTTTAAAGAACCTCAAAATCTATTAAACTGTAGGCGAGAAATAGCAAACAACTGTGTTCACAAAATAAAACATACTCTAGGATAGCGATACAAAATAGCTTTAAAACTAGCAATAACAATAGAAAACAAACAAATAAATAAATTAAATAAACATGAATATGCATAAACGATCACACACATATATGTATATATATATATATATATGTGTGTGTATATATATGTGCATGTGCGGTGGATACTAGAAAGATGATTGGCTAACTAGAAATCCTCAACATATATAAAAACAAGAAGCAACCACAGAATTCGCGCATAAACCTGACGAATCCTATAGTTGGATGAAACGCAGAATATTCAGTGTAGCTTAATCGCCATATATATTTTATAAATTAATATATATATATATATATATATATATATATATATATATATATATATATATATATATATATATATATATATTGTAATTTCGAAATCATAGAACCTATTGCTTTTTAAATTAAACACATTTGGTGAATCTAAGCCTGAGTTACGTCAAAAGAAATTATAATTTTTATTACTTTCCATTCAGTTGGTATCTGACTACATTTATGCCAGGTTTTTTGTACTTTCTTTGGCTGTCCAATAAAATTATGGCGCTAAAAGAAAATCCCCCTTTATTACGCCATGTAATTTTTTTACCTTAGCACTGACTAGAATATTTCCTTTACACTTACGATATTTTAACTTTGTGGAAGCAAGTAATTCCAGAGATAGAATGGCGTGCTTTATGCACTGTTATTATTCTATACACTCGGGATAAAATATGTACTCTTCTCTGCCACTGCCACAACCACTAATCTTTTCATAGTCGTTGTTAGTGGGTATACTGACAACATATATCAAGGTTGAACTTGGAGCAAATACTTCGGAAAGGCCACCCATCAACAAATGTGTGTGTGTGTGTGTGTGAGTGTGTGTGTGAATCATTCATTATTTACTTTTATTTTGTAATTGTACTGGTTTTCTAAAATATTATGTCGGTATATTTTCTTCTTTGGCGCTGTATCTAAATTAAAGTATTGCGTTTTGATAAGAATTTACCGATTATATTAGATAAATTATAGATATTATCACGCAGTTTTTTTTTGTTATTTTTTTAGTTTAAATGTTCGCTGAGTCAAGAGCTCTTCGTCGAGAGTTTCTTTTTTAACGAATTTGCTGAGTTTAACTTTTCCAACTTTAAAAGACATTGCTAGCCTTGTATGAGTGATAAGAATAAGCATTTATTAAATAATTTGTAGTTCCTTTTTCTTTGCTATTATTTCGGTAAAGTTTGATTAACATACATTATAGGATATTTTACGAGATTTATCGAATGAAACATTGCATATACAATACATGCACATCATATGTGTGTATTGTTTTTATTTTTTATGTGTTTCAATAAAATTACAGAATGACTTTAAGTATCAAATGGAAAGGCATACAGTACATTGAATCTACCACAGATTTTTATAACTTAAGTACTCTTAAACTTGGTTTTAAACAAAAATTCCCAAATTGTATGCATTCAACAACCACTTCCATCATAATATTAAATAATAATATATATGACTGCAGAGATAAAAATCAAGGTATCAAATAAAGAATTATTTAAATCGCAGCTACTAAACCTAATGTCATATCCTACCGACTATGTGAATAGATGCCTTCGAACATCAGGAAAATTACAAAATAGCAGTATGTCGCCGGCAGATAAAATTTGCAATGTATACACATTAAAACATTTGAATAATATATTAAATACAATCCCAATATTTCCACATAATATGGTTTTTCTAAAATACACTAATCAGTCATTCTGCTTCGGAAGCGATAAATACACAATAACCTGAGCCATATTCAGTATCCTGTTCCCACTAAGTGGAACTGTCATTACCTTCCATATAAAGGAAAACATTGTAGGATTTACTCATAACAAAGTAAAAAAAAATTGTACAAAATAAGACTATACACGTCGTAGATGTACCATCATTAAACAGTACGTCTCAATTAAGCAATTTATATTCGCTTCGTACACAAATAAATAAATTAACATTAACTTACTTTTTTCTTGTTCTTCGTAAATGTTGTCAGCATAAACTATCATCTATCCTCCCGAAATTATTGAATACCTTTTTTTTTTACACAGGCATCACCACATTATCAAGACAAAGAGGTCACTCAAGGATAAGGGGTAAAGGGTGTACAGTAGAAATTGGACAATACAGTAATGATTATTAATAAAAATTCGGTAAATTTGATAACCTATATGGAACGGCTCATCAAAAACTTATTTACGTTAGACTTGAACACAACGATATTGTGGTCAGCCGGAAAGCAGGGAAACGAAAGAAAATTCCACAGGCGTGCAGTTCTAAGAAAGAAGCTTTCTTTATGGAATCAACGTTTAGGTTTAGGCACAGATAAAGAGTGAGGAAAATTATTGATAGTGTTTTCAGTTAGACGAGTGTTTCTTGTGAAAGTTTTGCGAGGGGGGACCATAGACTGAAGCTCAGTCGAACACTTTCCATGAAAATAACGATACATCAGAGACAAACTCGCAACATCTCTTCTGTGAGATAGAGGTTTTGTTTTTGTTTACACAGTGGTCATCACTTATCCAGGCCCGGAAGCCACTTAAGGATAAGGATTATTGCAAGTACATTACGTTAGTGTAGAGATTTGATGAAGTTTTTACTTAAGGGGGCGGTTCATTAGGAATTTGTTAACGTTGGACTTGAACCCATCCAAGTTGTAGTCAGGTGGGAAGCAGGCAGACGGAACAGAGTTCAACAGGCGCGCAGGAAAAAGAAAAGGACGACTCTTACGAGGCTACGAAGTCTATTTTGAACTTGAAGGCAGGAAAAGTCCTTTCTTGCAGCTCCTGCCCAGATGTAGCAACATATTTCCATCTATTTTTGTCTCAACCCTGTTATTTTCCATGATGAAAAAATTCATATTTCGTCCATCTTTTTTAAAAAATGCTTGTGGTCGACTTGATTTAAAAAAATATCGTGATGATAGTCTTCTCATTGTTATTAGCAACATTTTTCAGAATTTGGTTAAGAGCAGATGTAACAAGCATTATTACAAAATCTAGAATGTTAACCGGTTATACATATATATCTACTATAATTAATTATAATCATATTTTCATAGATAATATAAAGTATAGAATTTAAGGATATTATTGTAAATTTTTATCCGATAAATAATGATTAATATTCAAAGAGAATTTAACGGAAATTAATAAGTGCAGATAAAAATTAGACATATTATTACAGATTGAATATATTTGGTCTTATTATCTAAACATGGTCAGTTTTAAATTGAAACCTATTTGAAATTATTAGTGTGGGAACTCCTAGAAAGTTAATCATTTTCTTCATTTTCGATGTATTTCATTTGTTTAAGTAGCAATGTAACAGCATTTGCCAAAGAATATACGGATTAAATTGTTAAAATGTAAAAGTATTTTCATAAATTATTTTTCCTCCTGTCTTTATTCAAAACAGTCTGCATTATATTTGTTTTGAAAAGCGAGATTGTAAAAATAAGTCAATTTATCCCCTGTTAAGGTAATTAGCCTTTTGAATATTGGTTGTATGGAAGATTGTTATAATCTAATTATTTATTTATGTTTTGTTTTTTTATCAAGTATTTGTACGTCTTCCATCAGCAGGTTATCAGGTGCTACATTTTTTTGAAATACATAGGTTTTATTCTCGTCAGAGACGAGAAAAAAGAATATCGATTAGAACATTCTCTCGTATAGTTTAATCAGAAATGAACTAAAAATAAAATACGAGTACTAAGATATATATACTTTGTAAAGAAAAACATGAAATTAAATACTAGTATGCTCGCTACACGTGCCTGCGTTGTCTGGTACAGAACAATGTTTTGATGAAGAAATGCATAGTTGTGTGCAGTTTCGGATTATGTATTAAGTTAAACAACATTGGTTTGCTTACATGCACTTCGTTTATCGTGAGGTTATTTTAGACTTGGGTAACGGTTGGCGTATAATCGTTTAAACATACAGTAACATTACTGTAAAGGAAAGACTTGTATTTTTCGTATTGATTATATTGTACTATCAAGCTTGTAAACCTCCATTATTATCATTTTAATTAAATAAAGAAAATTATTTTAAGAAATAGTAGATACCCTTGCATGTTTTCGAACATGTAAGAACCCTTAATAACAAAGCAATCTTATTTATCTGTAGTAATTGATCCAAAACGTTGCATAACTTTGTTTAACAAATATAAATATTAAACAAATACTATTCGTTATATTATATTAATTTTTTTTAATTATGTTTTACTGTAACTTTAAGATGTGAATTTCCCTGCATCTTAAAAATTATCTTCGCAATGTGTTGCCGTCACATATCAACAATTTCATAGCTTTTTGTCCATTACAGTATCAGATAAAGTTAATGATTTCAAACATTGGATTTAAACCTATAATCAATTTAAACTAAAATTATCAAAGAAACTAAAGCGTTTTATTCATTTGTGAAGCTTGGATGAGTAAAAGGAAAGATCA